>NC_143399.1:204033835-204185135 GCF_052110815.1 Crocodylus siamensis
CCCTGTTAATGCTACTGGGATGATCCAGTTGGAGCTGGCCCTGCATTGAGCAAGGCATTGGACTAGATGTGACCTCCTGAGGTCCCTTTCAACCCCAATTTTCTTTGATTCTATCATCCTATGACATCATGCAATGTTTTATAGCCTCCTTGTCAAAATTTGGCCCAATTCTTTCATATCATTGTAGAAGAAGAGATTATCACTCGAGACTCATACAAGATCCTGACCCACCCTGGATACAGATTAAATTAAATCCTTCTACAACATTTAGGGGGACAGTATCTTCCTGAAGGCATTTTTTGAAGAGGATGAGCAGCTTGCACACTTAAGGTTTGGACAAATGTTTATAAAAGTCAACAGGAGAAGCCTTCTAGGCCAGGCATAGTTGACTTCAAAGCATTGGCAAGAACTGATGCTATGAATGGGACATCTAAGTGCTCTTGATAAGTCACAGAAAGTCAGGGTACTGCTAGATTAGCAGAGAAAGTTTACCAAGATTTTGTGTGAAGGGGAAGAATCAGACTTGTATCCTCTTCTGTAACACTTAAAGAGTTGTTTGTTGATGTCTCTGGGTGTGGTGCATGATATATTATTCTTTCTTGGACAGCCATGAAAGCCTCACCAGCTGCTTCTTGGTAAAGACCTTATGCTAGAAATCTGGTCGACTCCTCCCAAGACTCCCAGAAGGCTCATTTTAACGGAATGAGTCCAAACGTGGTTTGTATCTTGTTCAGCTTATTGTACTGGTACCTGCTTCTGGTCAGGTGGCTTAGGGCCTTGGGGACAGAGCTTTTGGCATGTTCTTAAGTTGATACTCTGACTTTTCTCTTTTTCACTTGCTTTCTCTCTTTTTGGCCATAACTGAACTGCTAACTCTGCTTCCAAGTTGCTGCTATGACAGGGTTTTAATAGTTCCCAAAGTAATTTGCTAGAGGATTTTGAAATGCCTCAGAAGTGAATTTAAGCAAAATTATGAATTATTTTATTTAACTATGAATTATAGTTATAAACAAAACAAAATTTGGGGGGGCAAAAAGTATTGCTATCTGGGTCGGAGAGAGGCTCACTGTAACTACTGAGCTCCTGGTGGTTATCAGCACTGTTCAGAACGTGATCTGGATGCACCTATCAAATCACTCCTGATAAAGTGTCAGTGACACAGAGACAGTGATAGGAACAGGGCAGATATACAGAGCAATTTGAATCCCACAGTAATCTGGAACAAAGCAAGTAAAATCATTTTAACACAACCAAATGCAAAGGTATTCATCTTGGAATAAGGCATGCAGGCCACAGGTACAGAAAAGGGAACACGAAGCTGGAGAACGGGGCTTCTCAATGGGACCTAGAGTTCATTGTGGATAAGTGCCCTTTGTTGTGAAGAAGGCTAACGGCATCCTGGGTTGCACTGGTAGGAGTGTTGCCAGTACATCAAGAGAAGTGATTCCTCTCCTCTGTTCAGCACTGGGGAGGTCACATCTGGAGTCCTGTGTCCAGTTTTGGGCCCCATGCTACAGAAAGGATGTTGGCAGGTTGGAAAGAGTCCAGTGGAGGGCTGGACTCTTTCCAAAATGTTTTGGGAGCTGGGGCATGTGACCTATGAATCTTTGAATCTAAAAAAGTCGGGTCGGAAGAGACCTTGTAGATCTTCTGGTCCAACCCCCTGCCTGGGCAGGAGAGAAAACTGGGCTCAAATGACCCCAGCCAGGTAAACATCAAGCCTCCTCTTAAAGACCCCCAGGGTAGAAGCCATCACCACTTCCCTTGGAAGTTGGTGCCAGATCCTAGCCGCCCTGACTGTGAAGTAGCGCATCCTGATGTCTAGTTTAAACCTACTCTCTAGCAACTTATGGCCGTTGTTCCTTGTTACTCCGGGAGGCACTCCCAAACCCTGCTGGTCCCCTGTAGTAAGTTTACAGATGGCCACCAAGTCCCCCCTCAGCCTTTTCTTGTGAAGGCTGAACAGGTTCAGGTCCTGTAGCCTCTCCTCATAGGACCTGCCCTGCTGTCCCCTGACCATGTGAGTGGCCTCCTCTAGACCCTCTCCATGCTGTCCACATCCTTCCTGAAGTGCGGCGCCCAGAACTGGACGCAGTACTCCAGCTGCGGCCTGACCAGTGCCGCATAGAGGGGGAGGATCACCTCCCTGGACCTGCTCGAGATGCATCTGTGGATGCAGGACAAGGTGCGGTTGGCCTTCCTGACCGCGTCCCCACACTGCCAGCCCACGTTCATCTTGGAGTCAATGATGACTCCAAGATCCTTTTCCGCCTCTGTACTGACAAGAATAGAGTTCCCCAACCGGTAGGTATGGTGCCGGTTGTTCTTCCCCAGGTGCATCACTTTGCACTTGTCAGTGCTGAATCCCATCCTGTTCTCATCCGCCCACCCCTGTAACCTGTCTAGGTCCAATTGTAGCCTATTCCTCCCTTCTAACGTGCCCACATCCCCCCACATCTTAGTGTCATCAGCGAATTTGAACAAGGTGCTTTTTACCCCCTCATCCAACTCACTGATGAAGATGTTGAACAGTGCGGGCCCGAGGACTGAGCCCTGTGGGACCCCACTCCCCACATCCCTCCAGTCGAAAATGACCCATCCACCACCGCTCTCTGGGTGTGGCCCTCCAGCCATTTGGTGACCCAATTGACTGTGTGGGTGTCGACACCACCATCTAGGTGGAGCTGGTCCTGCTTGGAGCAGGGGGTTGGACTAGATGTGACCTCCTGGACTACAGGACCTTCAAATTGGGCTAAATCTCCTCTAAATTGAACAGGCAATGGCAGCAGTGATAGTGGCAGGGCTGTGGTGGCAGCGAGTGTAGTCCCACTCCCTGTCCGCTCCCCCAACCCGCCCCATGGCTGGCCTGCCCAGCCCCATCCCCGACCCAGCCCCACCATCCTGGCACTTAAAAAAAAAAAGCCCCACACTCACTGGATGCAGCACTGGTGATCAGGGCTCTGGGGGCTTGTGGCAGAGCCATGCAGTGTGCAGCAGTGGAGATTGCCCTGCCCCCACCCACCTGGCACCTGCCAGCATCTGTCTCATTGCGAAGGTACAATGCGGCTTCGCAGAGCACCATGGGTCTCGGCACACTGTCTGGGAGTTGGCGCCACTCAGGCTGAGCACTGGTGGGCTCCAGGTGACTGCTGAAGCTGCACCAGCTCCTGGACAGTGTGTGGCACCCTGCTGGCCACGCTGCACCCATTCAGTGTAATGGCTGGTGTGCGGGTGCCATGCAGAGGGGCAATCCCTGCTGCCTCCCACTGTCCTGCGCTGTGCGGGAGGGGCTCTGCCAAGAGCATTCAGAGGCCCCAATCACTACTGCTGGATCCAGTGAGTGCAGGGCTTTCTTTTTTTAATTGCCAGGATGCTGGAGCCAGGCAGGGCAGCCATGGTGGGGCTGGGAGAGGCAAGGGGGGTTGGGGGGTCCTCGGGGGGGGGCTGAGGGAGTCAGCAGGAGCTGGGGCTGAGGCTGGGTGGGGGATCCCCCCATTGTCCCCTTCCCACTCCTTAAGCTCTCCCACCCCCTACTTACTGGCATGGAGCCCAGGTTCAGCTCCCTTCAGCAGCGAGCAGGGACTGCCTGAATTGACTAATTAATTTGGAGGCTTCCAATTCAATTTGGACTTTTTAATGGGTCTCTCATTTTGATTAAGATTCAGAGATTTGGCCCTCAAATCAGGCCGAATGTCCTCCGAATCGAATAGACTACCAAAGCTTCGCACAGCCCTAGTAGTCAACACAGCTAATAGCACACTGGGATGCATTAACTGATGCAGCATGAGCACAGCTAAGGATTTTCATAGACATTAGGGCTGGAAGGGACCTCGGGAGATCATCGAGTCCAGCCCCCTGCCCAAAGGACAGGAAGTCAGCTGGGGTCATAGGATCCCAGCAAGATAAGCATCCAATTTACTCTAGAAGGTGTTCAATGTAGGTGCTTGAACCACCTCCGCTGGCAGACTGTTCCACACCTTGGGGGCTCGGACAGTAAAGAAATTCTTCCTTATGTCCAGCCTGAAACGGTCTTGCAGGAGTTTGTGACTGTTCGACCTCGTCATCCCTCGGGGCGCTCTGGTGAACAAATGTTCCCCCAGATCCTGGTGGTCACCCCTGATAAACTTATAGGTGGCTATCAGGTCACCCCTGAGCCTGTGCTTTTCCAGGCTAAAGAGTCCCATGGCTCTCAGCCTGTCATCGTAAGATCTGTTTTCCTGACCTCTGATCATGCGCGTGGCTCTCCTCTGGATTCTCTCAAGCTTCTCCACATCCTTTTTGAATTGTGGAGCCCAAAACTGGACACAGTACTACAGCTGCAGCCTCACCAAGGCCGAGTACAAGGGGAGAATGACGTCCCAGGATTTGCTCGAGAAGCATCTATGGATGCACGCCAGCATTTTGGTCGCTTTACTAGCCACAGCATTGCATTGCAGGCTCATGTTCATCTTGTGGTCAATGATGACCCCCAAGTCTCTTTCTTCTGTAGTGCTAACCAACGTAGCACTGACGAGCCTATACGGGTGCTGCAGGTTTTTCCTCCCAAGGTGGAGAACCTTGCATTTTTCGGTGTTAAACATCATGAGGTTCTCGTCTGCCCATTTGCTGAGCTTGTCCAGGTCAGCCTGGATCACCCGCCTATCTTCTGGCGTGGATGCTTTGCCCCAAAGTTTGGTGTCATCGGCGAACTTGGCCAGTCCACTCCTGACTCCAATGTCCACATCATTAATGAAGATGTTGAACAGGATGGGTCCCAGGACAGAGCCTTGAGGGACCCCACTGGTCACAGGGCACCGCGATTAGTGACTGCCATCAATCACAACCCTCTGGGTCCGACCATGGAGCCAATTTCCCAGCCAGCGGATCGTGGTGGACCCGAGGCCACAACTGGGCAGTTTGGCCAAGAGGTGATCATGGGATACCAGATCAAAGCTTTTTTGAAGTCAAGATATATGACATCAATCTCTTCTCCCTCGTCCAGGTGATAGGTCACCTGGTCATAGAAGGAAATGAGATTGGTCAAACAAGACCTACCCGCAACAAACCCGTGCTGGCTATCCCTTAGAATGTTAGCCTGGGCCAGTCCCTCAAAGATGGCCTCCTTAATAAACTTTTGTAAGATCTTCCCCAGGATAGAAGTCAGGCTAATGGGCCTGTAGTTAGCCGGATCCACTCTCCTCCCTTTCTTGAAGATCGGCACCACATTGGCCTTCTTCCAGTCTTCGGGCACTACACCAGAGCACCAGGAGTTTTCAAAGACCCGTGCCAGGGGCTAGGCTATGATGCTCGCCAGCTTCTTGAGTACCCTGGGGTGCAGATTGTCAGGGCCGGCTGACTTGAAGGTATCCAGCTTCTCAAGGTGTTCCTTCACGAGGTCAGCATTGATGGAGGGTAGGGGATCCCCATCACCTGGATTTCCCTGTCCCATACCAGGCATGGGCATCCCATGTGACTGATGAAAGACTGACGCAAAGTACCTATTTAATAGGTTGGCTTTTTCCTGGCCATCAGTTGTCAGTTGCCCCATCTGGTTTAGCAGGGGTCCAACGTTGCCCTTGCTTTTCCTCCGGCTCCCCACATATCTGAAAAAGGACTTTTTGTTGTCCTTGATGCCTGAAGCTAGTTGGAGTCCAGTTGCAGCCTTGGCTTTCCTGGTTTGCTCCCTGCAGGACTGGACCAGCGCGGAGTAATCCTCCTTGGAGGTGAATCCCGTCCTCCATCCTTTGTAGGCTTTCCTTTTAAGCCACAGGAGGTCCGCTAGGTCCCTGGAGAGCCAGGGGGGCTTCTGTGCCTTCTTGCTGCCTTTCCTCCGTGTTGGAATAGATTTAGCTTGTGCACTGAGGATCGCTTCCTTGAGGAGCAACCACTCTTCTTGAACTCCCATCACCCTGGGGTCATGGTCCCTGAGGGCCTAACTGACAAGCCTCTTGAGCTTGTCAAAGTCGGCTTTTCTGAAGTCAAGGACTTCTGTGTTGCTGACTGACTTGCCAGCTTTACGGCGGATGGTGAAGGTGATCAGCTCATGGTCGCTGTCACCCAGCTTCCCATCGATCACTAGGTCACCGATTAGGTCATCCCCCGTAGCCAGTACCAGGTCAAGCAGCGCTTTGCCTCTCGTTGGCCCATAGACTTCTTGAGTCAGGTAGAGGTCATCCACACACGAGAGAAACCTTTGCGACTGCTCGGATTTTGCTGAGTGATCTTCCCAGGAGATGTCCGGGTAATTGAAGTCACCCATGACAACCAAGGTCCTGGAGCAAGTGGCCTCAGTCAGTTCCCGGGCGAACTCCTGGTCAAGCTCAGGACTTTGAGTGGGAGGTCTGTAGTAGACTCCCACCTTTGTGTCCCCTGTGCCGTATTCCCCACGAATTTTTACCCAGAGGGTCTCTAGCTGTCCATGCCAGTCACCAACATCAGCTTGCAGGGACATGTAGCTTTCCTTGACATAGAGAGCTACACCCCCGCCCCTTTTGTCAACACGATCCCTCCTGTACATGGTATAGCCCTCTATACCCGTGGTCCAGTCATGGGTGGAGTCCCACCAGGTCTCTGTTATCCCAATAACTTCGTATTTCTTTGCGCTGAGCAGGAGGACGAGCTCGTCCTGCTTGTTACCCAGGCTCCTGGCATTAGTGTACTTACTCTCTGCTCAGTGCTGGTGAGACCCTGGCTGGAGTAATGTGTCCTGTTCTGGGTATGGCCCTTCAGACAAGATGTGGAGGATCTTGAAAGGGTCCAAAGAAGGGCCACAAGAAGGATGATGGGCCTGGAGGACAAATCTTATAAGTAAAGACTAGGGGAAGTGGGACTGTTGAGCCTGGGGAAGAGAAGACTGAGGGGGAACTTGGTGGCTGTTTATAAGTATGTAAGGGGTGAATATTGGGAGCTGGGAGAAAAACTGTTCACTGGGGCACCCCAGAGGAGAACAAGGAGCAATGGTCATAAACTGTCTGAGAACAGTTTCAGGTTCAATGAAGAACGTCTTTACAGTAAGGGTGATCAGATTTTGGACTAGACTTCCCAAGGAGTGGGGTGCAGTCCTCAACCTGGGAAGTCTTCAAAAGGAGACTGGACAGACACCTTCTTGGGATCATTTGATCTCAGCAGTATTCCTGCCTAGAGCAGGAGGTTTGGACTCAATGATCTTTTAAGGTCCCTTCCAGCCCTTCATTTCTATGATTCTATGAATGTTCCCTTCCTAGTTCCCAGAAAAGCCATAGCTTCTCCCGCATGTAAAGAAAAACAACAAGATTAAACAAATAAACAAATATAATATAATACAATATAATATAATACAATACAATATAATATAATACAATACAATACCCTGGACTCTTTTTCATTTTAAAATCAAAGCATTTTTCATTTAAAAAGAGTATTTTTTGTTTGTTATGAACTCAACTGAGAAATGATGGTATTTTTTGGAGGTTTCTAAGACCTGGATAGACAAAGCCCTGGCTAGGATGATGTAGTTGGGGCTGGCCCTGCTTAGAGCAGGGGATTGGACTAGACGTGACCTCCTGTGGTCCCTTTCTACTCTCGTTTTCTATGATTCTATGAATATCTGAGTATCTCATAGGTACTGATGAACTTTTTCTTCCATCACCCCTGTGACAAACTATTACCCCCATTTTACACATGGGAAATGAAGGCATGGAGACTTCTTTGCCCAAGGAGTCTAAGGTAGGACTTGATCATAAGGCTAAAGGTTGTTGTTCTAATCACTGAACCTCCCATCCTCTCTCGTGTGGTAGCAAGTGATGTAATGGGACAGTGGCCTTCCTCTACAAAGCCCTCATTCACCACCCTGCTATCAGAAGGAAGGAAAGAGCAGGATCTAGCAATCCCTGTGTCTCAGAAAGGCAGGAACCACTGTTAGGTGCAGCCCTTATGCAGATGCTATGCAGAAGATGCTTCTCATGCCAATGTAAGGATCTTTTGCCATCTTGCTTATGGTGCACGTGATACATAACTTGCCTTTTACTCCAGCTTCCACTTGAATTACTCCTGCTGCGTTGTGACTTACCTCCACACCATCCCAACTGGGGTCACTCATAGAAGGGTGTGTATCAGTAAGAATGTTGCCCTGTAATGATGACAACAGGCACCGCTAGGAAATGCCGATCTTTTTTCCTCTACTATAAATAAGAAGTGACTCCACCAAGGTCTTACTCCCACTTCTGATGTCCCTTGCTCTAGTTTTACCTCCATGTAATTCCACCAGCTTTACAGAGTCACTCTGGATCAACCCTGGTGTAATTCACATCCAAATCTGGTTCAGAGTGACACTACTTTACTTAAAAATAAAAAGGACTGTTCAAAAGTAAGATCATTCCCATCAGTAATAACAGCAGTGTTCAGGTGAAGTAATAGAGCTGAGTCCAAAGTTGGGGTGCCTCTTGCAAACCACTTCTCCCCACCAAATTGTCCCAAAGTCATGGCTTTTGGGGTTGGATAGAATTGGTTAGCAGGTCAGATGCAGCCTGCAGGTGGTAGATTGCCAACCGCAGGCCTAGCCCATATGAACATGAGGTTGGTATAACTTGTATGGATCATTCAGAAATGTGGATAGGAAGCCATTGAGTTGTATGTGGTTTCCATTCAAAATGAAGATCTGGGAACAGATGCATGACCACTCTAAACTGGCCTGGGGACTGCAACTGGGCTGCACTAGTGCTCCTGCTGGGTCTTAAACCTATAGGTTCCTGCCTAGAGGATCATCTCCTTCTGCTCTGAGACACCAGCTTTATAATCACGGAGGAATTTCCCCCATGGTCAGATTGGTACACACATTGGTAGGGGGTTTTGTCTTCCTCTGTCCTGGGTGGTATGTCCATCTTCCTTGGATCTCTTGAGCGTATTTTAATAATCCTTGCAGCAGCAAATACGGACAGTATCCTCATCTCCTTGCTTCACCTGGGGCAAGTTTGGGTGCTCTTGGTATCTTTGGGCAATGGGCTTTGTATTGACAGGGCTGATGCATGTCGTTTTACAAATAGGTTAGATAAGGACTTATATGGGATGGTTTGAATTGGGAAGATCCTGCTTCAAGCAGGAGTTGGATTAGATGACCTCCAGAAGTCCCTTCCAGCCCAACTTTTTAATGAGTCTATGAACTTGCCTACACCTGATCAAATGGAAGTAGATTGATTTACACCATATAAACACCTGTCCTCTCAATCTCAATTCAGTTTAGCTTGTGGCTTGCAAAGAGTTCCTCAAAACCCATACAGGAAGTCTCAAGGCAGCAGTATTTCCAAAAGATGATAGAAAAGCAGGCCTAGAGGGCCATCTAGTCCAACGTCCTACTTGAAGCATGATAGCCTGTCTAAAGTACCCAAGATGAATGCTTGTCTCACCTGGTTTTGACCGTTTTTAGCAACAGAGATTCCACATCCTCTCTAGGTAATATGCCCCAACGATTAATCACCCACACAATGAGACATTTCTTCCTAATATCTGAATTAAATCTCCCTGGTTGCAATGTCAAGCCATTAGTTCTTGCCTTATCCTTTGTGGACACAGCTAAACAATTGATTGGCTTCCTCTTTATAATAACCTTTTCTATTTTAAATACTGCTATCAAATCTAGACCATAGTAGGGTCAAAGTCTTGTTGTAGCTGTGATGGTCTAGGAAATAGGTAAAAAGCAAAGTTTCTTTAGTAATATTTTTACTGAACCACCTGTATATACCATGTGTAAATACAGTTGGTCTAATTAAAATTATTTCCAAAACAAACCTGGCTTCATCAAATCTCCTCTCAGCCTTCTCTTCTCCTGCCTAAATAATTCCAATTCTTCCAATTTCTCCTAATAGCTTCAGAGACACATGAGTAACATTTAAATCTACCATCTCTTTCTTATGAGAGAAAGCGAAAAATGCATTAGATACTTCAGGGTCAAGTATGATGGTCATCATCTGGAAATCTTAGCTCACACTAACCTACTTCGACCCCCTTTCTCATTCTGGATAACACTTTACCTTGCAAATACCTCCAATGATCCCATGTGCTACCTAATCTAGGAAGTTATAAAACTGTGTAAACAGTGCTTTTTTTTGGTTTTTTTAGCCATTCCAAAAACCAAAACAGTGCTTCTTTCTGGGAGAAGGTGGGACAAAGTGCATTTCAGAGACTAACTGATTCAGAGACTCATGAGCTTCAATAAGGCAGCCACCTATGGTATTTTGTCAGGTGCTAGGGATCTACTGCCAGATGCTATTTCCTACCTTGCACCTGAAGATGTAGGTTGCTGGCTATGAAACCTCATGCCTCACTGAATGAGTTTGTCGAAGGTGCCGTGTTGCTCCACCTTCTGCTCTGGGGTTGATGCAGGGGGGTGCAGTGGTGCACTTGCCCCCCCCCCCAATTTTGATTCTTGCTCCCCACAAAGTTTAAAACAACTGCTTAGCAGTGACAGCAGCATTTCTAGTCAGGCAGTGTTGAAGGAGTCACTTGACTTCATGGTCTATTATAATCTACCTGATCCCTTCTAAATTCTTCGTTCTACAGGTGTTAACGATCCTCTCTTCTTTTTAATGGTCTCGATGTTCCACCAATCAAGCTATCCTTTGCAATTCTGCTGTCTGTTCACTGCTTCTGGTGATGAAGCTTGTAGCTCACAGGACTGAAGATTGTTTTTTTAACTCATTCCAGTGAAGTTGCATTTGCTTTTGCTTCCATCTTAAACTGAATAATATAGCCCCAGGGTTGTAGCTTATTAATGAAGCTTCTAGTTTCTTTTTAACTGGAGAAAGGTATATGTTGTATTCTATGGGATGACGCACCTCACCCTCTGCACCCCCACTAGATCCACCCATGCTTTTGCATGGAATCGGGTGTGTGGGACTAAACCAGCTAAGCACCTCTGTTTTTATCTGACTTGAAACAACATTTTTCTTTAAAAATGGGGGGGCAATAAAAAAGTGGGGAAAAAAACATGATTTGACTCTTTTCTTTAAAAAAAGGCCAATAAAAAAGTTTTTAAAAATTTCTTTGGACTCTCTTCATTTTTAGTCTAACATTTTTAAAGAGTCTTTCTTTAAAAACTAAAGTGCGGAGTGGGGGGGATTCTGGAATAAAAAAGTTATTTTGAATTTTTAAAAAATGCAGTTTCATTTAGAATCATTGAAATGCAAAATGTTTTAACCCTTTCATACAGCACTGGGTGACTAAGGGTGGGGAGTACACATTAGAGTTAGGAGGTGCTAATTGTAGGGAATGATAGAGTTAAGGTGAACACATGCTAGTGATTAATTGCACATTAAGGGTTAATACCTTCACTGCTCAGACCTGCTGCTACAGAGGGCATGGCTAGGGGCTACAAGTCTCCTCTGTGCCTGCCTTGGCTTGCCAGCTCTCTAGCCACTTATAGGCTGGGGATTGCCCACTTCCCACCCCTATCACCCTACAGTCCCCCATGGCCCCAGGATTGCCATCCCCCCATCCCCTGATCAGCCTCTCTGCCCACAGATCATCCCCCTTGTTCCCCAATTATCCCAAAAGCAGTGGTGGTGGCAGCAAAGGGAAGAGGTCACCCCCCTAGCCTGCTCCCAGACTCCTTGAAGCCTGAGCAGCCACGGCTCACCTGGATCTAGCCCCATGTGGCCACCACAGCTGCCTGGCAGCTCCTCACCCCAATTGTAAT
Organism: Crocodylus siamensis; assembly: GCF_052110815.1. Classification (NCBI taxonomy): domain Eukaryota; kingdom Metazoa; phylum Chordata; order Crocodylia; family Crocodylidae; genus Crocodylus; species Crocodylus siamensis. Next base: position 204,045,483 of record NC_143399.1, read on the forward strand.
GCATCATCTCACACTAAGATGGTCTTTGCATCACCAAAACACCATCATGCACTAAACAACATGTGAAATTTCACCCAGATCAGGTGGGGAGATCTGAATCAGGACCTAAATGCCAAACCAAGCGTTCCTGGATTCTGGGTCTTAGATGGTGCAGAACGCACTCAGTTCCCAGTACCTGCAATGGAGCTGATGTTGCTTAACACCTCACAGACCTTAGGGACCATTTGACTGCAGTGGAAGTCAATGTGATTTAGTCAGCTTGAAATTAAGCCCTTAGGTGGCTACTATTACCTTGTAGAAAATGTTGGAGCATATCATGGCTGATTCTAATGCTGCTTTCCATCACGGCCGTTTATTTGCACTGCAGTAGCCCCTCCAGGACACATCTGAGCTCTGAACTCCTTTACACGGTGCTATCCAGACACAGGCATGCCTTGGCTCAAAGAAGTTCAGTAGACAAAGCAAGAAAGGGGTAACAGAGGCGCAGCTATCCCTCCAAGGCCACCCAGCAGGTCAGTGACTGTGTCATGACCAGTATAGGCACTCTAATGCCTACACTATTAACCCTATCTATAGGATCCATGCTGTTTAGTGGAGAAACTCCCCTGACTTCCTTAAGATTACTGGAGGAAATACCAACCTGCCACAGAAATATATCGTCAGCGACTCTACAATCCCCCAGCTAGGATCTGACCTAATGAGAAAGATTTGGTCCTCCCTGAATAACACTCAGACACCTCCCGGAAAATGTGGACCCCTGCTCAATAAATTGAAAATCAAAGAGAGTCTGGGTTGTGATTGTGGTGCATTTATTCAGGCAGTGCAACACACTGCGAACGATTGCCCATTTAGACAGCAGAGACTCCCCATGCCTGAAGAAGGGTGACTGCACCCAAAAACTTGCCAAGAACTTTTTTCTGACTACTTAGTTGGTCTAATAAAAGATATATCTACTCAAAGAACCTTGACTGCCTATTGCCCAATTAGGTCACTTAATGGTGATATAAAATCAATCCATGCAACTACCCCTGAAGCCGGCGAATGGTTAGCAAATTTAGATATTCACCTATGAATGTTGTAATCCTAAAATGTCATACAAAAGAGATAGAGAGACTGGAGGAAAAGAGGAGAATCAGGCCTCTATCAAAAGCATGTTGTCTCACAGAATCAGGGCCCATCAAAGGAGTGGGCAGCTCCCACAGATATCTGATGAAGTCCACAATAAGTCCAAAATCCTCATTGGAAAATGGCTGCTAAATCAGTCTTAATTTTCTGCTCCTGTACAAGGGCCAGGCAGGTCTGCCTTAATCCCACTGGCAATCTGAATGGCTGTAATTAAAATTATATTACTTGGTTGGCCCTGGGTCAGCAGTGATCATATCAGTATGTGTCATAAAAGGTAGAATCATTTTATAGCTCATTCTCAGGAGACTCAATTAAATTGAAAACCTAATTTCTCATCCTCTGCTCCAACTTTCCTCTTCCTCAGAGCTGTATGGATTGATTTTCTCTGTGATCAGAGGTGTGCCAGGTATTTTACAAAGGATGGAGTTTCCTTGTGCAGAATACTAATAATATGCACTGGACAAAATCTGCATTTGCAGAGAGGCATCCGTATTTGGGGAGATAGGAGGGGGTTACACTACCAAGACTTTATGCCATGTGAATTAGTCACATGCATTTTTTTTTATCTTATTGCCATGGTATTTGTCGTGCAGATAGTGCTGTAATTGTTATGCTTTGTGGGGGGGGGCGGATAGGAAGGGGTGCTTGTACTTCATGTTTAAATTTCTAGCCAGTTGCCGGAGACAGCTGCCATTTTGTTCTTAGTTCAGATCCAAAGTAAGTCTCACCCACTGCGCTCTCTCTCCTAAGGACTTTTGTTTTTTCTGGTTTGTATATTTTCCTTGTTCTTAGAAAACAATCAAGCAAAAAAGGAGCAGAGAAAGCCAATAGCCATTTTCTACAGGTAGGAAACTACCAGTATGTAGACATGGTAGATAGACTAATGGAGAAATGTAACATGTATTGGGCCAGATCCTTTACTGATATAAACTGGCATAATTCCATTGATGAAAATGGTGCTGCACTAATTTATAGCATCACAGAAAATGAGGGCAGAAGGGACCTCAGGAAATCACATCTAGTCCAATCCCCGGCTCCAAGCAGGACCAGCCCTAACTACATCATCCCAGCCAAGGCTTTGTGTAGCCAGATCTTAAATACCTCCAAGGATGGAGAGTCCACCACCTCTCTGGGTAGCCTGTTCCAGTGCTTCACCAGTGAGAGAGTTTTTCCTGATATCCAACCTCAACTTCTTTTGCAGCACCTTGAGCCCATTGCTCCTTCTGTCGTCTGCCCCCTCTGAAAATAGACCAGCTCCATCCTTTTTGTATCCACCCTTCAGCCTCTTCATCTTAAGAGGCTGCCCATGATCTAAGAATCAATTATCCAAATAGACAAATCCAGCAAAGAAAGGGACAAGACCCCTTTGTCCATCCATGTCACAAGCTCAAGTAGAGACAACTTCAGGAAGAAGTCGGCTGCTAGGTGTCGCACAGGGAATTGGTACTGGCGTTTTCTACCCAAGGGTGAGCTTCACCTTCCATGCAGGGAAAAGAAAGTGCTTTTCCTGGAAATTAGAAAAGAGTGATTGGCATCTTCCTGGTACCCAAAAAAGACCTCACCCATAGAGCAAGTTCAAATGCTTGTATTGCATTGTAAAGCATATTTGGGACTGACTCATCAAAACTTGTACTACAGGGCATTAAACACCTGACATTATACATGAAATACAAAATTAAATTAAATGACCTTAGTCATTTTCATCCCTTTCCATTGGCACTGATTGCCTTCAACAGTTCTGCCATCCCCTATAAAGAGCTAACATACATATATTTCTAAAGGTCAGATCTTTTTACATTTCTAAAACTCAGATAGACTGTCATAACTGCTGGAGAATAGGAACTGCAAAGTGCAGGACAGCTAAAAATGAATGTTTTCACATTATAATTGCATTTACAGTTTCTCCTCTCTCTTCACCACATTAGCGGAGAACAGGATGTGGAAACAGGTTTTAAAATAACCCTCAAGCAACTCCTGTCCCACTAGCTTTATGACTTCATCTATCTATCTATCTATCTATCTATCTATCTTCCACTGACACCCTCCTAGTGTCATTCCCCGAATGCCTCCAGGAAGATCCATGCAGGTCACTGGGGCTTGGCCTTGAATGGTTTGAGAGGTGTTAGCACAGGAGGAAGGCTTCAGTCCCTCTACAAGACCTTTAGCCATGATGCCTGGAAGAAAATGGCCAATGAAGCAAGACCGCTTGGAGCTCAAGCGGGGTTTAACACTGCTATGTAGTTTCAAAATGCACTCAGCAGCATCCTAGGACTGAACACAGTTTGAGACACACACTGTTATTTATAATGCCAGCATCCACTAATATCAAGGCTCCAAACACACAGCAAAAGAGAAACCTCGGAGAGCATAACCCCCAAAGGGAAAGGGCCTGAGGGATAGCACTGCCCTAACCCAGATTCATAGCACTGAGGAAACATGATGCTGTGGGTTGAGCACTAGGCCTGGAATTGGGAGACCAGTATTTCATTTCTTTCTTTGCCACCAATTCCCTTTGCCACATTGGGCAAATCACATAATCTCTCTGCATCAGCTTGGCCACTGCAGGCTGGAAAGACAAGAGCCCCTCTCCACCTCCCAAGGCACTTGCTAGCATCCCTGTGTTGTTCCTTCCCCTTATCAGGAGGTGCTCTGATTGCAGCCTCCCTGCTCCTTCCCCTCACTATGGCATTGTGCTTCAGTTTAGATTATAATCACTTGAGGCCATGGATTATGTAGCCAGTGGGGTTTCATAGTTTGTAGGGTCGGAAAGGACCTGAGCAGAGCATCAAGTCCAACCCCCTGCCATGGCAGGAAAGAGTACTGGGTCAAACAACCCCAGTAAGGTGTACACCTAGCCTCCTCTTAAAGCCCCCCCGGGCAGGAGCCAGCACCACTTCCCTTGGAAGCTGGTTCCAGATCCTAGCCGCCCTGACCGTGAAGTCACGCCTCGTGATGTCTGGTCTGAATCTACCCTCTGCCAGCTTGTGACTGTTATTCCTGGTCACTCCTGGCGGTGCTCGGGGGAACAGGGACTCCCCCAGTGCCTGCTGGTCCCCTCTGACTAGTTTGTAACAGGCCACTAGATCCTCGTAGGGCCTGCCCTGCTGCCCCTGACCATGTGAGTGGCCTCCTCTGGACCCTCTCCATGTTGTCCACATCCCTCCTGAAGCGCGGCACCCAGAACTGGACGCAGTCCTCCAGCTGCGGCCTGACCAGCGCCGCATAGAGGGGGAGGATCACCTCCCCGGACCTGCTCGAGATGCATCTGTGGATGCAGGACAAGGTGCGGTTGGCCTTCCTGACCGCATCCTCACACTGCCGGCCCATGTTCATCTTGGCATCAATGATGACTCCAAGATCCTTTTCTGCCTCTGCACTGATGAGAAGGAAGTTCCCAGCCTGTAGGTATGGTGCCGATTCTTCCTCCCCAGGTGCAGCACCTTGCACTTGTCAGTGTTGTATCCCATCCCATTCTCATCCGCGCACCCCTGTAACCTGTCTAGGTCTGATTGCAGCCTATTCCTCCCTGCTAGCATGCCCACGTCCCCCCACATCTAAGTGTCATCAGCAAATTTGAACAGGTGCTTTTTACCCCCTTATCCAAGTCACTGATGAAGATGTTGAACAGTGCGGGCCCAAGGACCAAGCCCTGGGGGACCCCACTGCCCACATCCCTCCAGGTCGAAAATGACCCGTCCACTACCATGCTCTGGGTGCGGCCCTCCAGCCAGTTGGTGACACATCTGACTGTGTGGGTGTCAACACCACAGCCCCCCAGTTTCTTATTGAGAACGGGGTGAGAGACAGTGTCGAAGGCCTTCCAAAAGTCCAGGAAGACGATGTCCACTGCTCCCCCTGCATCTAAGGATTTGGTGACCCGGTCGTAGAAGGCCACAGGTTGGTCTGACAGGACCTGCTGCTAATGAACCCGTGTTGGCTGCCTCTAAGCATAACCTCCCCCGCTGGCCCCTCACAGACATGCACCAGGATAATTCTCTCAAAAAGCTTACCCAGGATCAAGGTAAGACTGACTGGCCTATAGTTTCCTGGGTTATCACAAGACCCAGCACAATAGGTCCCTAATCCTGCTCATAGCCTTCAGAGCATCACCACAATAAAAATAATAGGCCATGACTATGCTGTGGAAGCCACGATACTCTTAGGGGAGATATGAGCTGAACAGGCAATGCAACTTCTACTCAAATAATGCTTTCAAAAGATGCATGGGAATTGAGTTAAGGAGTATCTTCTGAACCTGCCTAGCCTTATCCAGTCTTTTGGGCACATGGGAGTCAAATGTTTCCACCAAGTGAATCTCACACCAGCCCATGGAAGCCAATGGCTTGATCCAAATGCCATTGTAGTCAACAGAAAGACTCCCTTTTTTCTCAATGGATTAAGCTGTAAATGAATAACCTGGGGAATATCAAGCTGTTGTGCAGTGTTCAGCATTGCAGAAATCCTGTAGGCATTAACTGAAGAGCTATTTCTGTTGATGTTATTGTCCCAGAGAGGCAATTTCATAGATATAAATGCATCCAAAGGTTTTACAAAAAAAGCAAAACATAGGAGCCAATTAGAGCAAAGTGCTGCTCCTCCTCATCTCTGCCCCTAATTACCAAGGCTCTTAGCTCTCCCATTTCATATGGCCAAAAGGTACTTCAAGGATTTGCTCCATCAGGATGAGTTTGTAATTTTGAAGTGATTTAAAGGCCTTGTCACATGTTCATATGAGACAGTTGCAAATCATTGTAACGCTGCTATGCATTAAATTTAGTACGTGTGAAACGGCATGAAAGTGCGTCTGCTTGCATTTTCACTCTGCTTAGTAAGTGTTAAGTTGAATACATGACACCACTAGGAATAGCTTTCAGTATGATAAGCTGTTATGCTGGCCACAATACAATGGTTGATTGGTCATTAATAGCTCCCAACCCTATTTCTATTGTTCAGCAATTATTCCTTGGAGGTCCTGACAGACAAGTCTGAGAGGGAAAAGGAGTCTAGAAGGTCTGGCTGTACTTTAAAGAGGCTCTCTTAAGGGTAGATGTGCAAGCTTTCTCGACGTGATGGAAGAACACGAAGTGCAACAGAAAACCAACCTGGCTAGACAGCAATCTTTGTTATGAGTTGAAACTAAAAAAGGAATCCTATAAGAATAGAAACTTGGTCATAGTACCAGGGAAGAGTATAAGAGCAGCATATGGACATGCAGGGAGAAAATCAGGAAGGCCAAGGCACAATTTAAGATGTAGCTGCCAAGGGACATAAAAGACAAGAAAAAGAGGTTCTACAAATACAAAGGGAACACCAGAGAAACCAGAGGTCCCTTAGGGAATGTGGAAGGCATTCTAGTTGCAGAGAAGGCTGAAATATTTAATGCCTTTTTTTACATTCAGTTTTCACAAACAGGAGCAGCTATCAGATGATGAGTGCAGTTGGCAGCAAAGATAAGGAAGGAGACAAACAACCAAGAGTAATAGCAGAACAGGTTAGGGATTACTGAGAAAAGCTAGATGCTTTGAAGTCAGCAGAGCTGGATGGGATGCACCTGCGGGTACTGAAGAATTGACTGAAGTTATTTCAGAGCCATTGACAATCCTCTTGAGACCTCATGGAGGTCAGGGGGAGGTCCTGGAAGACCAGAAAAGGGCAAGACAGACATTTGGTTGGGATGGTTTATCAGGGAAGATCCTGCCTTGATCAGGGGGCTGCATGAGAATAGGCTGCCTACAGAATGACCTGGCAGCATCCCTTCCAGACCTACTTTCCTACGATCCTATGATCATCTCTCTATGGGTCCAACCCAACAGCTGTGCTAGAGCAAGTGGATTTAAGCATGAAAAACGACATTGGATTCTGTGAGCTTTCGATCAGGCCTGTAGTGATTCCCTGTGAAGTCAGTGTGGCACAGATATCAGTTCTGGTGGTGTCCTCGGTGTCTTCCTATGGCACAGTGGAGCTTCTGAGATCTGGAGAGGAAAAAGGAGTGAGATCTGTGCAAAAGGTTTATTGTAGAAAGTCATGGCCTGGTTTGTCACTTATCAGGTTTTGGTGTGTGGAAGAAGGTGCAGAATAGGTGTTCTCCATGGCACGAGTACCTGGGATTGCTGGGGCCTGGTCTCCCTCACCAGATGGCTCCTGATGGTATTTTGTCTTCAAGAGGCTCTTCATTACCAGCTAGTGAAACCTCAGCCCAAGTGAGGCATCCTGGTTCCCAGATAGCAGCATGGGGATTGTGAGGTACATAGGAATGGGATTCCCAAAGGCACCTAACCCAGCCAATAGGAAGGCAGGGAAGAGCCCCAAACCTGCCCCTCAAGACCAGTTAGACAGCTAACTCCAGGTTGAACTGGAAGAGGACTGGAAGGCACTTCTTGAGTCATCAAGTCCCATTCCCTTGATTTTAAGGCAAACTTTTACCCAAAAAATCCCAAAAAGGTTGAAGAAAGACATCTCCTCCAACTTGAACCCCAGAGCCCTGAAGCCTGTCCTGTGATTGGGCACTTCAGCCAACTCAGAAATGAACAGTCATAGGGGGGGTGACTTCTCTCAGTCCTAATCTGGGACACCTGTGGTGAAACCCACCAGGGCTGAGGTGTGCGCTGGGATCTCAGGTCCTAGCAGTTGGTGTTCAGGTCCAGGACTAGGAATAGGAGAACATAGGGGACCTTGAGCATGAGCATGGGAATGAAGGGCACGGCCTCTGAATCAGAACATCCTAGACCTTAAATGTTGGAGGCTGAAAGAGAGAGAAATAGGGCGAAAATGCTGGTCAGGGGGAAACGCTGGCCATTCTTCCTTCCAGCCTCCACTCTGCCCCTGTGCAACATGGGAGACTGGGCAAGATGGACCTATGGTCTAAGCCACTAAATAGTAGTTTTTATTGGTACCCATTTGGAAACCAAAGAATTTCAGGGGCCTCCAGGGTTATGGCACCGAGTGAGCAGGGGTTTTGGAGAGTCTAAAAGTCGGATCTGGGTCCCTAAATTGGTAGCAATGGCTAAAGGGGTGTACACACCCAAGTGACTTGTCCAAGTTATTCTTCCCTCAGGCCCAAAACTCAGAAGTCCTGGCCCAGCCCCCACTTTAGCCACACACCCAGCCTTGCTCTCCCTTCATGACTATGAAACAGTCTTTGGAGATCAAGGGAGAGGTGGTTTCATAGCGTATTGCTTGTATGGATGGCTCAGGTCTCAACCTGCTCCCTTTTATCTCCGATGCCTTTGTGCCTCCCTCACTCCAGTCGATGGGGCATCCAGTTGTAACACGGAAACCAGAGCAGGAGTGATTCCTTCAAGGCTCCCAGAGACCGGAAAGATCACCTCAGGTGGTTTCCCAGCTGCTCTTAATGACAGGCACAGCCCGATGAGGAAGTGATTACTGCTAATAATAACTTGATGGATATGCCTTGGCATTAGTGGCTGTAAAAGGAAGCTCCCTTGGCCTTTATAAGGTGGGAGTTTTGCTCCTGTGCAATGAGATTATCAGCCAGGGCCTGGGAATCTCAGCCACAAGCCTGCTCTTAGAGGGAGGAATCTGAGCCAGGTCAGCCCTTTCCCAAGGAAAAAAGAGAAAACAGCTCCTCACACCATAGTAACAGCCCGGCAGTTAAACATGCCTCTAAAAGACCTGTTTTCATGGACTGGAGACCAATTCTCACCCATCCCGAGGACTGGAACAGATGACCCATTTACACCAATTGAACCAGCCTCCAAATCAGTGCATCTGGGGAGCAGATGCACGAAGTACAGCCCTATGTTGGTATAATGTCTGTGAATCCAGGGTGGAATTACCCCGGGGGGGAGGAAAAAAACCAAGAGTAAAACACCACTCTAAGTTACACTGGAGTAATGTGTTATGTGTTTACTTCCAATTTGATTTACCTCAGTGATTCTCAACCAGGGCCCAGTGCACCCTATGAGATCCTTTCAAGGCTGCTGCAGGATGCCATGCTATGTTAGCCCTACATGGATAGCATTCAAAAACTCTTTGAAACAGGGGCTTGAACCCAAGCTGACATTTCCATATCCCACTTGAGTGCTTTAGCTTGCAGTAGTAGAGTCTCTCTTCTAGTGGCATGGAGGGACTTCCATATGAGGAGAGACTAAAGACGCCAGGCCTATTCAGTTTAGACAAGAGATGCTTGAGGAGGGACATGAGAAGGGTTTAAAAAAAAATACTAAATGGTGAAGACAAAAGTCAACATTATTGACTGTCTCTCCCAATATAAAAACTAGGGGTCACAACATGAAACTAGCAAGGAGTTGATTGAAAACGAACACACGGAAGTTATTTTTCACCCGGGTGTCATTCAAGTGTGGAACTCATTGCCAAAAGATGTTGTGGAAGCTGAGAGTTTAACCAGACTTACAAAGGGATTGGACAACTTCTTGGAGGAAAGGGGCATCAGGAGCTATTGAGCATTGGAGCAAGGGGCACGGCCTCTGCATCAGAACCTCCTATATTTTAAATGCTGGAGGTTGCAAGTGGGAGAGGAGCAGTGGAAAAAACCCCTGGTCATGCCCAGTTCAGTCTCCCTTTCAGCATCTGCTCTGTACCACCATATGACACAAGAGATACCGGGCAAGACAGACCTGTGGTCAACTCTCACTAAATATCAGTCATTAACTTCTTTTGCTCTTCTACTTTCCCCCTGTAGTGAATACACCATTCTTTAACCCTAGTGCTTCTTTGGTCTTAGCTACTAGGCATGTTCTGAAAACACCTCCTGAACCCAGGCTTTCCCACTTTGAGAATCCTACTGAGGCTGAGGCATGAGCTAGGATGCCAAGCCTCTTTGTAGCATCAGGACACAGGCCATTTTGTGTACGCCCATCAGCCATTTTGTGCAGCCCCACAACCACTGAGGAGCGGAAGACTACATTAGACAGCAGTTCTGCAAATTAATTGATCATTTCAGAGACAAATGACTGTGGAACTCAATGAACAAGTAGATCTTAGGTGCTGATCATCCAAGGCCCAAAGGTATCCTTTGGTAACCCAAACTGAGTGCATCGGTAGACTCAAAATCTTTGCACCTCATCCCTGTGTTCAGTTGTGAAGGTATATCAAAGCCAAATATAATGATATTTTTAAGACCTGGCTAGACAAAGCCTTGGCTGGGATGATGTAGCTGGGGCTTGTCCTGCTTGGAGCAAGGGATTGGACTAGATGTGACCTCCTGAGGTTCCTTCCAACCCTCATTTTCTAGGCTTCTATGAGTTAAGTAACTAGAAAGCTTGAACTAGTCTATCAACAAGAACTGAACTTGACTAACACTTGAAACAAAGGTTTACCTGGAGTCACAACAGACTCATGTGCTCTGAGAACTGGGCAGAGTGGGCCTCCTCTCATCCACTTCCCAGTCAGTTATACATGGGTGTGTGGTCCTGAATGCAGTTTAGCTTATTGCAGTGTTCTTACATATTTAATGAGGGGGAAAAAATATAATCTCTCCACAAAAAAAATGCCTTTTTTTTTTTTTTTAGTTTTTGGTTTGTTTGTGGGGTTTTTTTACAATTTTTGGAATGTGTTTCCCCTCCCCCAACAATTTAACTTTTCCTCATCCTTTATTTGCTTTTTTGGTTTTTCACTTTGTCCTTGCAAATATGGGGTTGGGGAAGGAAGAGAATAAAGAGGAATCAGGAGGGAAATGAGGGGGGAAAATTGTGGGAAAAGGGTAAATGTCTGCATCACAATTGTGAAAAGAATGGAAAATTGACATGAAAAGTGAAAATTTTTACAAGTTCCAAAATTATGTCTATTTTTTTTTATTTTTTTTTTTGAGTTCAGAATTGCTTAGAAAAATTTCCATGGCCTCTCATGAACAGCAACACTAATTGTGTCCAAAATGACTAGACTAAGTGACGCCAAATCTCCCCATATGCTAAGGAAATCCTAAATCCATGGGTTTCTCATCAGACTAGAATGCTTACATCAACATCACCCTGAATGATGGCATATCGTTTATGACCCACTTCATTTCACCACCAAGGCACGGTTTTTCCACTGCTGATCTATTTTGGTCACTGAGAGATGCCTAGGCCTGGTCAATCTGTCCTTGAAATTCTCCATTCAGCACCTGTTCTATATTAAAACATGAGACTCTGAAATTTCCCTGAGCAGATGAAAGGAACTTGGAAAACTCTGAACTGCAATTAACGTTCAGCTCCATTAACTTTTATAATGGGAGGGTGTCCTTTGTTTTTTTCACATTTTGTTTAGCAGCCTCTGTTAAAGATGAAACAACCTTGAGTTGCATTGTTACTGGATCCCCTGTTAATTCCCACCCCCCAATAATAGCTGAATGTTGACTGATTAGCTTCTGTAAACTTGTTGCAATCTTGTGTTTGGCAAATTGTCCCATCTGATCATGTTGCTCTGTTTAAATCACTGTTGCTTTGCCCTACAGGTGCCATCAGAAAGTTATTTTCCACCAGCAAATGAGGAATGAAATGTGGAAAAAAAAAAATAATAATGAGGGGAAATAGTCCAAAGTAAAATGATGAACTGAGGCTCTGATTCAACAAAGAGCAGCAAATGCTTCAAGTCAAGCTTGTGTGTAAGTACTGTGCTGAATCATGGCCAAGATTGTCAGTCTGTCCATGTATTGGAGAGAGTTTGAATCCCTTATTCTCCTAAACAAGCAATATATGGGCTAATATAGGCATGCAGGAATTAGCCTTAAACCCCCTTCTCAGCATATGGGTGGTGACTGGGTTGGTGACAGGCCCTTAGCTTGCCACCTAGGGAGGAACCACCTTTGATCCTGCCTCAACCTTGGTGTTTCTGATACCTCTGAAATGTTGCTCCATGGTCCTGAACAGCTCTGAACCATCCTCCTTGGCACATCTCTTGTGGGGCTCCTCCTCCGCTACACCCTACCCAGGCTGTGCCTTGACATAGTCGCAGGTTGTTTGATGCAATGGTTGGATGAAGCACAGGTGTCATAGGAATGTCCACGTGTTTCTCTCAGTCTTCAGGAAAAAATGCTAACACAAAACAACTTAAATCAACATAGCTCATTTTGAGTGGTGGGTAGGGCACCGTTGCCCCCGAGCTGAGCTTCTTTATCTTAAGTACTAGAATTAAGGATCCACTTCCCCAAACCTTCATCCCCCTTCAGCTACTTAGCCCCCTTTCCCCAGGGTCTTTCTGGATGGCTTGTTGACCAGCTGCCCGAGGGTCTCAGCATCTTCCCTACCAGTCTTGCTCATGGCTGAATGTGACAGTTGCCCCCTGTTGGCATGCTTTAGGCATGCAGCCACACTGGGGGGAGGGGGGCAGTATCATGGACCATCGCTCCAGGGCTCACCCTTGCTGGGTACCCTCAGGGCCCATTGGGCCACACTCTCCCAACCCTATCTAACCGTCAATGCTCCAGGCAGTCCTTCTATTGTGACAGTGGGTGAACTTGTTGGCATGCCAAGCTCTCAGTGGGTGGGGTCTAGAGGCTCAGTGTTGCCTTCAGGCCTTGCTCTTTCACAGGCTGGCAGACCCTGCTGGTCCAGTCTGGGTTTTCCAATTCTAGTGCGTAGACATGGTCTCAAGCTGACTGCCAGAGCTACTTCCAGCTCTTTTCTGGTGGCCTCCTGACTGGGGCATTTTGACTTCTCTGTTGCAGCCACCCCCACAAGATAAAGCAGTCTTGGGCTGTTTCCCTAGGTTTGCCAGCCATCCAGGGAAGCAGCAGGTCACTTCCAATGGTGGGGAGTACATCCATCTCCAGCTCTGGCATCTGGATGCTTCTTGCCAGGCTCCCAGCCTCCAGGCCATTTTTCAATGTGTGGCTGCTGACCTGCACACTAATCAGGGACAGGCTGTCTGGCTGTGGGGCATCAGCTACACCAGGCATGGCCTGGCTACTTGGGCTGCCGCACCAAGGTAAGCCAGGCAGAGGAATGTCCAAGAATGCATACAGTTTTGGTACCTCCTGCTTTTATCCTTGTCACAACAACATGAGGATGGTACAGGCTGGCAGCAAATAACTGAGATCTGCAAAACAGGCACTTCCAATTTTCTAGCTGCCTCACTGACAGCTGCAGATCACTCACAAGGAAGGAAGATGCCAGGCTACCACATTCTGTTCCTTCTGGGATAATTTTGACATACCTCATCCACTCCCAAGAGAGGGCTTCCCCCACCACATGAGGGTCTAAGCTGGGTGGCAAGCCTTCTTGTTGAAGTTGAGTCTTGGACTCTAGGTTTCCCAGTCACCCATGGGACCAAAAGTAGAATAAGCCTGAGGGAGTATGCTTCTGTTACCTAGCCAGGAAAGCATTCCCTTGGGAGAATGGATGTCTTGGGTTTTTGTCCCTGCCACCAGGGTTATTTCTGTGGGGGAAATACACTCATAGTCCTGCTACCATGGATTGGAGCCCAAAACTCTCTCCAGAGTATGTGGGGGGCAGGCGATTTTCTCAGTGGGTTACAGAGTTAGACTTGCTTCTATATCCAACATCCTCAGCTATTCACTGGGCCAACTTTTCAACAGTCTAATCTATAGGCCTCACACCTGGGAGGTGGAAGATATGGGTTCAACTCACTTCAGGGGAAAGAGAGCCTAGAACCCAGGTTCTCCATTTCCTGGGAGCTCACCTCCTTGCTAGACCATTGCGTGAAAGGTGGACCCTACCCTCTCCTCTCCTGTTAAGACTGTTCTGTACTGATATGTACGTGGTCTCTCCACATTAACCTTTCAGAAGGTATGCTCTGCTTCTTCCAAGGGAATCAGGGACATCATCACATAAAAGACAAAACTTTTTTTTTTTTTCCCCTTCAGTTAAAGAGAAATTAGAAGCTCTACTAATATATGTTTCAGGGTTAGTTTGGAGTATTTAATTTAATATCAAAGCAAATACAAATATAAGATTTGGAATATGCACTAATTGGCTAGCTTATATATAAATTTTAATGAAAACTTGGGTTGGCGAGTTGATCAATTGACCTATCAATTGACTGCATATTTGTTGACAGGTCAAAGATTATAGCAATTTTACAAAAAAAAACTAATTTTTGTGGTTTTCTTGAAGGAAATATGACTTTATTGTTTTGACACAGTTCTTAATGGAAAAATTTATGCTTTTTCTGTGTTTTATTTGGAGCTATTGGGAATTTTTAAACAATTTTTGACTGCTATTTGACTGGTCAATTGACTGAACTTTACTTGACTGGTCAAATAACCAACCCTACACAAAACACAACACACATGGGGGGGAAATAGTCAAAAGATATTGTATCATTAAGGTTTTTAGCTAGAGCTAAAAGCAGTCTATAGAGCTGTGACACAGATGAGAAACATTACAAGGAATGGCTGACAACAAAAATGCAGAAGGAAAAATAGTTTCAATAGTGGAACTTCAAGACCACTAAAAAGGATAGAGGGCCATTACTGTGAAGTGGATAAAGATTAGCAGGAATCAGGGAGACAATAATGAGTCAATTATCTCTCTTAGCACTGGTTGAATAGAAATGCTGCATCCCAGGCAGGCGATTTGAAAGTATGCACAAAGCAGGAATCCAAGAAAGGTGCAACTGTACTACTGCATCCTCTCTGGATCAATCCCTGAGACTCTTAAACAGATTTTAGCTATGTCCCAGCAGCAATTTAGATCACAGAAGACCTTAGGCAGTAGTTAGATGCCGGATCAGTGGCTGAGCACCCAGGTCTAGGTATTCAGGTATCTTTTCAGGCCCAAATGGAGGAACTTAATAAATCAAGGTGCCCGTGTGGTTTTAGTGCCAGCTGGAGTGGAGTCAATATTACTCAAATCTCACCTAAATCCAGTGTGGGTGCCTACAAGGTTGATTTGGATCTGGCAGCCCACATCTCTTGAGGGAAGCTCACTCACTACTCAGAGACCCACTTCTTACTCCCCTGAACTGTGTATCAGCATTTGCACCAGGGCAAAATCAGAACAGCAGCTTTCCGTGCCCACTTAGACATGAGTGCAGTGCCAATGAGGGCAGTAGAAGACCACTCCCAAGCTTCTGGTACTTCTCATTTATGCCCTCAAAATACCCCTTCCTGGGTTATTTGAGCTTTTCCAAGTCTTCCGCATGAAGATGAGTTTGAACCATTAGGAGGTGTTCAAGTCACCTGCTGCTAACACATCTGGAGTAGAATAAGTTAAGTAAATCCCAGCAACACCCCCCAAACATCTCTACTTAGGCAGATGGAAGGAAGAAAATCTTACTTAAAAATCAAACTACAGGAACAAGTTGAATGGACTCATCACTGAACTGTCAAGGAATCTTTAATGGCTGGAAGGGCTGAAAACTTTCATGCTGAATTTCACCTAAAAGACTCCACCCACCGCTCTAGCAGCATAGTGTCCCTTGATGATATACGGGGCTGGATCTTTCATCGATGTAAATCAGGGTACCGCCTCAATCCAGAAGGAGCTTTCCTGCAGGGTTACTTCTTCCCCACCACTTTCTGCTGAGCCATAAAGATTTCTTGTCCAAGTTCTCAAAAGGGCCCTCCTGCCTTTCAGAGACTCAGATCCCTCACAAGGGGTGTTTTTGAACCTTGGCTTAAAACCACAATAACTTCCTGCTCAAGCACAAGAGATGAACTAAAACACTTGAGCTCAGCCCTTGTGATAAGACAGAAACTTGGAAAGCCACAGTCCCCACAGAGAGTCAGCAAAAGTATATATATCCTGGGGAATTGCTAAGCCATTATACATATCAAGGAAATAAGAAACAGGAAGAGACCTCAGCAGACTTTCTTGTCCACCCACTGCACTGAGACTGGATCAAGGACTATCTAGACCAACCTACAGCATGTATACAACAAGTGGCATAAACAGCCTCTGTGTGGCACGTGGCAGATTGGGGAAGGGACAGGGAGCACAGTGGCATATCATCAAGAAGTAGAAAGCAGAACAGTACATAGGGCAGGCAGAAGAAAGCAATGCATCAAATGGGGCAGCGGAAGGAGATTGAAGTGGCACTCAGGGAGGGTATGGGGCTAGTTTGTGTCATGCCTCCCAAAAAGGTTGGCTCCTACTGATCTGGACCATTTCTGATTGATACATAACCCCATCCAACCTATTACAGTACCAATCCTGTGATGAAGACAACAGAATCCCTCTCATCACCTTGGGCACATTATTAATGCCTGTCACAGAGTGGGGCGCAGGAGCGGCCGTGATCCCACTAGCACCCCCTGCCGTGCTCAATTAGGGCAATCCAGCACCCTCTTTTCTCACCCGCCACGTCTTGTTGGTATATGGTTCTACAAGGGAGGCTGCCACTTATCGCCCTGGACACTGTCCTATGCTTGTACTATTCCCCGTTCCATATGGGGTGACCTGGTGCACCCCCAGCCCTATAGGCTATGCATGCTTCCTACCTCCCCTTTAGCACACCCCAAGCCTCGCTGCTCTTCCGGACGTTATCAGGTCCTTTTCCTTTACCACGCCCCTTGTCTGGCACCCCTGGGCTTGTCACGCAACCAGCGCCCCTGTGTCTATTAGCCCTCTCGGGCTTACTGACCGTACTCTTGCCAGTTGGGCTCAGGCGGCTTGAGCCTTACCTGGCTCCTTTGGCCCTTTGGAGTCCCCACCACTGTGGAGCCCCTCTGGGACACTTTCCAGTCCACACCCCTGCTGGGGTTTCTATTAGTTCCCAATTGGGCTCAGGCGGCCGGAGCCCTACCTGGCCCCTTTGACCCTTTGGGGTCCCCGACACTGGGAGCCCCTCGGGATCCTTTTCAGTCCACACCCCTACTGGGGTTTCTATCTATAGTATATGCCCACCCCTGGGGCTTTGCTTAAAACCTGTCCCCACCGGGGCTTCTCTCTGTACTCGCCCCTCATGGGGCTTCCCTCAAGTATGCACCCACTCCTGGGGCTTCTCCCTGCCCCCTCCGGGCTCTCTGTAATCACAGACTCACCCTCTCCAGGCTCATCTCTCTAGTAGCACCCACTGGGAGCACCCCCACTCCACTGGGGTGCTCCTAAATGAGGCCTCCTCCATTCCCTTATAGCCTCACCTGGTCCTCTGGTCTAACAGTAACTAAACAGAGCCATAAGCCAAACGGCTGAAACACAACGATAAGCCTCCTGGCTATAACATAAGATCGAAGCCCACCTGGCTCTCTCGCAAAGGTCTCCCAGTCAGGGTCCTCGCCACCCTCACCATGCTGTATCCGTTTGGGTGGTCAGGCTGCAACAATCGGCTCAGCCCGGCTCCTGCACCTCAGGCTGCCAGAAAGGAACTGCTAACTAGGCTCCGGCCTGGGCTGTTTATAAAGACCTGGTCCTGCCCCCTTCTGGTCACATGACCAACCTGGTTGCCCCAGCAACCGGCACCTGAGCTGCCCCTGGAGCTTGGCAGCTGGCCTTCTCCCTTCTTAGGAACAGGGCACCTGAGTGCCCCTGTGACAATGACCTCCAGCCCTTGCTGGAAAATGATGACCCTCTCAAGGTAGCCATGGGAGACAAGCCCATCCAAACTTACAGGCAGCGCCTCAACCTCAAGCAACATCTGTCCGGCAACAGACTCTTCTTCCCACCAAGCCACCAGGCCCTGCCATGGACCCAGACGCCAGCTGTGCCCCCTCATCAACACAAACTACATCATCTCTGGATCACGCAACATGAATGGTAGCGTTTGGGGTTGGTTCCCCGGCCCCTCTACCAATGTCATGTACGTCATCACCTGCTCACAATGCCCCTCTGCTGTCTAAATTGGGTAGATGGGGTGATCCCAACATGACAGAATGAATGAGCACTGATCTGACATCAACTCCAGAGATAGACCAAGGCTTGTGGCAGGACGCTTGAGGCTTTTTGGGCATGCCAGTACTGACTTCAGGGTAGCCTTTCTTAAACAACAGAACTTTATAAACCAACTTGAACATGAAACGATGGAACAAGAAATCATTTGCAGGCTGGATTGTCTTAAGTATGGTCTCAACAGGGATTGTGGACTCCTATCCCATTACCCTGTCCCACACTGAGTTAAGTGCCTTGGTTCTCCCTATTGACTCATCTTCACCTCTTTCAGCAGTGCCCCATTCCCCTATCTTTTGTATTTAAATTCTCCTGTTGGTATTCTTGCTTTGTGCAAGGCTATTCTGAGCACCTGAAGAAATAGGCAAGGGAATTCTGCAGTCTTCCTCAGTTTCCTGCTACAGTACTTAATCACTCCTGCAGTTAGAAAGTTGCTTTACTTTTCCTAGTATCTAACCTCAGTCTATTTGACTTAGAAATTAAGCTGATGTCTTTCTTTTATATTGCACCCCACCATCCCAAGCCAAGCAAACACAGAATCACAGTCCTCCATGTAACAACTATTCATAGATTGGAGGGTAGTTAGACCCCTACAGGGCCTTCTCCATGCTCCTTTATTGTGATTCTCTGATAACTGATAAGCAATATCCTATTGTTCTGGGCATCGTTCATAGTGGGCACATCTACGCATGCATTAATGCACTTTAGTTAATATGCATTAAATCTAGTATCTCCCTTGTGAGGTACTAAGAAAATGTGCATTACCCTGTCTTAATGCACATTAGCTAAAGAACATGGGACACTTTTATATTTGCACCAAGGGTTGGGGGGGAGGGGCAGTGCTTTAAATGGACTGGCTCCAAGAGCCTCTCTAATTAAAGCACCACTGTGTCTTGTGTATCAGCACCCTTGCACTTAAAAATGGCAGTGGGGGTGCTTGAACTAAAGCTCATTTGAGCTCACACCATCATTTTTAGGTGTGGGGACACTGATACATGAGACACAGGAGGCTGCTGGAGTATGGCAATTGCTACGCTCCAGCAAACTAGATTAAATGAGTCTGCGCTGACACCTTGGAATTCCAGCAAGTTGGAGCAGCCTCTGCACTCAGTTTTTAAGTAACACTTGAATGCACATTAAAATAGGCTAATGCACATTAAAGAGTATGTGTAGATGTGCCCACTGAGGAGCAACAAAGAGCTTACAAGCTACACAGGCAAAGGAAACACTCTTAGCTCGGTTGTACAGATGAAGGGCAGAGACACTGCAAGAGATACGCCCTGGATCAACAAGGAAGTTCATGGCAGAGACTGGAACCGAGCTGAAAGATGTGGTTTCTTTGTTATACTTTTGCCAGAAGGCTTGTCCCAGCTCACCTGAACCCTGACCAGCAAAATCAGAGTGTGTCAGACCTGTCCTATGAAAACAAAGCTCTAAGTTTCTTCTGGGATAATTATCTGCCTCTAGAATTGGTTCCCATGGTGCTTGCTGCTTTGGGTTTGCAAGTAAATAAGATTTCCCACAACATTCCCTATGATTAGTATAAATACGGACATCGCTGGGAATATCTTGGGAGCACCATGGCAAGGTTAATTGCAAAGGCACTTGAATAGTGTCCACTGTACACGCAGCTTCTTTCCGTACTGGTTTGAGCATATTGTACCATATTTTCTCCAGTCTTCTTACCAAAGCATTTGTCCTGAAAGGCTAATACGCTCCTTCATCTCCAACCCCTCACTTCTCTTTTTATGAAAAAGAGCCAGCCCTCTGAAGCTGACCTTTTCTATGTAAGACCATTAGATTAGATGTTTATTAGACCAAATGATGGGTTACAAAATGGTTCCTTTGTGCACGAGTGAGTTAAAATGCCAAGCAAATCAGCTAAGGCAGGTGGAAGGTAATGGACTGCTGCAACGAATGTGCCAGCCAGCACCTGCATCTTTAATACGTCTGGAAACCACGTTTACACTGAGGTAGCAAAAAGCTGGAGGCGTTGTACATTCACTGGACACAGGCAAATCCCAGTATAGTTTCTGCAACCTATTATGTGCACTCACATCCACTGCTTATCTTCATATAAATAAATTTCTTCTTTGTTTCCACCTTTCTTATACTTTCCCATTGGCCATGGCACAGGCCTTGGCAATCATGATACACCAAACACCATGTCAGACACAGAGAGACCGGCATCTCACGACCCTTACAACCCCTTGAAGTGAAGTCTATGGCAATAAATAACTGCCCATTTAGCCTTAGTTTTCCCAGAGGTGTCTACACATGTATTTACACTTGCCTAAACTTAACACACCTTTGCTTAAGACGCATTAAGGTGATTTAGGTGCACATCTATACATGGATACACTAATGCACACTAAGGCACATTAAATTTAGGTGCAATTAGCCAAGTCTCATTAGCGCACGTGCAGACATGATAATGCGCATTAATGCAGTGCCTATCCATTGATTCACGCTGCATTATTGTGCATTAGTCCATCTACACATATGCAACTGTGACTTAGCAATTCACACCTAAATTTGGTACCACTTTAGGCTCACATAGCTTAAATCACCATTTTTAAGGTGCATTAAGGGTGAGTACATGTAGATATACACCCTTAATGTGCCTTTAAACTGGAGATTTTAGGTTAAGCCTACTTAAAAGAGATATGTGTAGACGTGCCCCCTGAGATGGAAACCAGAGCCAAAAAAAGCCTCTGGGACAAGCTTACTTCTTTATACCATATGCTCCATTAATGAACATTGGTAACAATTAGGTCCTGACTGGATTCAACCCAGTGACCTAGGTAGGAGTTAAGCCTCCCAAGATGCCCAACAGCCACCATCTTTTGCTCAGTGAGTTCTCCATCATTTATAAGCATGTGCCCTGCTCTTGTTACAGGTCCTGAGCTGCAAGCAAACCTTGAAGTTTGAAAGTCGCATCCTATTTCCTTGTATATACCCAAATGACACATGCACAGCCACCTAGCTGCAGTTCTTGGCTCTTACACACTCTCTAGAGTTCAGCCTCTGTATGTACAAGCCAACATACATCTACTGAGCATGGAGAGTAGAGCTGTGCTTGAGCCAGGCAGTGGTCTGAGCAAAGAGGATGGGCCAGGAAGTGAACAAGGCTGGTGAGCAAGGATGAGTAAGGGTATGCTTACTGCACCGCTCCAGACAAGATGCCTCCTACACCCAAAGCAGTATCTCCACATCCACATGTTGCCCCCAAGAAGGCCAGTTAGTATGGAGAGCAGTAATTAACACTGGTTCCAGGTTAGAAGCACCTGGGGACACTGCTGCTGGACATGGGGAATTGCCATACAGACTTGACCTATGGGAAGTGCTCTTGAAAGCCCTTGGGAACCTCAGTCCTATGACTTCAATGGAATTTAGACCCCCAAGGCTTGTCTACACCATGGTGCATCCTGGGAGCTGGGGGAGAAGGACAGCCCCATGCCCCATCCACCCAAAGGGCAGGAAGTCAGATAGCATTAAAGGATCCCAGGAAGATAAATGTCCAAATGTATCTTGAAAGTGTCCAGAGTAGATGCTTGCACCACCTCTGAGGGGAGTCTGTTCCAGGCCTTGGGGGCTCAGACACTAAAAATGTTTTTCCTTATGTCCAGCCTAAAATGGTCTTGAAGGAGTTTGTGATCAGTGGACCTTGTCATTCCCTGGGGCACTCTGGTAAACAAGTGTTCCCCCAGATCCTGATGCACACCCCTGATGTACCTGCAGGCTGCCACCAAATCACCCCTGAGTCTACGCTTCTCCAGGCTGAAGAGTCCCACAGCTCATAAACTCTCATCCTAAGGCCTGTTCTCTTTCCCTCTGATCATGCACATAGCTCTCCTCTGGACTCTCTTAAACTTCTCCATGTCCTTCCTAAATTGTGGAGCCAAGAATGGGATACAGTACTCCAGCTGCGGCATCACCAAGGGTGAGTACAGCGGGACAATAACATCCTGGGTCTTGCTCAAGATGCATCGGGAGATGCAAGCCAGAGTTTTGTTCACTTTGCTGGCTTCAGTATCGCATTAGTGGTTCATATTCATCTTGTGGTCAATCATGAACCTAAGTCTCTTTTGGTCATGGTGCTAGTGAGTGTAGCATTGCTGAGACTGTAAGTGTGATACGGGTCTTTATTCCTGGGATGGAGCACCTTGTGTTTATCCATATTGAATGCCATCAGGTTTTCATTCACCCACCCTGTAAGTCTATGGAGGTTGGCCTGGATCACCAGCCTATCCTCAAGTGTGGACCCTCTTCCTCAAAGTTTGGTGTCATCAGAGAACTTGGCCAATCCACTTCTCACACTAGTGTCCAAGTTGTTTATGAAGACATTAAAGACTACAGGTCCGAGAATGGAGCCTCGGGGGACACCGCTTGTCATCGAGTGCCATGTTGATTTGGTTCTGTCGACTACCGCTCTCTGGGTCCAACCTCAAAGCCAGTTCCCCAGGCATCGGACTGTGGAGTAGTCAAGGCCACAGTTGCCCAGTTTTTCCATGATGACATCCTAGGACACAAGGTCAAAGGTTTTTTTAAAGTCCAAATATATGACATCAACCTCTACTCTTTTGTCCAGGTGATACGACACCTGGTCATAGAAGGAAATGAGGTTGGTCAAGCAAGACCTACCTGCAACAAACCCATGCTGGCTGTCCCTCTGAATGTTGCCTTCTCTTAACCTGTCAAGAGTGGTTTCTTTATATAATTTTTTTTCCCAAAATCTTCCCAGGGATTGATATCAAACTGATTGGCCTGTAGTTTCCCAGGTCCCTTTCTTGAAGAAAGGCACAACATTGACCCTCTTCCAATTTTCAGGTACTTTGGCTGAGCACCACTAGTTCTCGAATATCCTGCCAAGTAGCTGCACTATGATGTCTGCCATTTCCTTTAGCACTCATCAGTGCATCCTATCAGGACCAGCCTCTCAAGATGCTGCCTCACAAGATCCAAGCCAATGGTGGGCATATATTCATCTCCACCCTGGTCATCCCACATCATGTTAGGTGGGGTGGTCCCTTTGGACTAGTGGTATTTAAGACCCAGCTAGACAAAGCCTTAACTGGGATGGTCTAGATGGGGCTGGTCCTGCTTTGAGCAGGTGGTTGGACTAGATGTGACCTCCAGAGGTCCACCCTCATTTTCTATGATTCTGTGATTCTATGATCATAGGCCTTCAGATTTGAAACACTTTTCATTGCAAGCACACTTCTCTCCACTACAAAGTTTCTAGTTCCCGCTGGTATCAGGGCACCACATGCCTGCAAACACATCACTGTGTTGAAATATCAATATAAGAAGAGAGAAGAAAGACCTGTCCATTTTCTCTCCTCTGGGAGCACAAGAGCTTTTTGCAGTCCCTTTTTATGCCTGGTGATTGGAAAATGAGGACATGTCATGATTTCCACATCAAAAACAAACCCCTAGTAGGACCCCAATTCAGAGTTCATCCTGGTTAATGGGAAGACGTTGATTTGGGTGGGCTTGGTATGGGATCCTACTTGGCTCAGGGTGTCTGGGGCCCCAGCTGACCATGCGAACCGAAGAGCCCCGGGGGAAGAAGGTGGAAAGCTGGGACATGCGGTCCAAGGCCAGGCTGTACGGATGTATAAATATAACCCCAGACTCAACCTACATTTGCAATTACATTGCAAAGGGACAGAGCTGCTCCTCAGGGAACCTCAGCCCTGTAACACATGTTGCCATGTTGCAGCCGTAAAACCAAGGAATGGCTTTCCTTGACAAGAGCTTTCCTGTGAGCTCTGAAATGGCCTCTTAGGTTTCCAAGCCTGGATTTAGTGGTTTGAGGGTAAATATATAACTACTGGGTACTTTCCCAACCCCCCCATCTCTTTAACCATGATGTCAAAATAGGGGAAAATATGTTGGAAAAGGTAATTTTAAGAAACCGCTAGTAATGTATGTGCCCCTCCCCCCTTTCCCCAAGCTGCTACAGCTGTGCAGACCAAAGCACACCTTTTTCCATAAATACTCTCATCTCCAGACCTCAGCCTTGCAAGCCTTCAGCCAAGGGGGATATAGCTGAGGCTGGAAGAGGAGCAAATAACATGTTTCAAATGGACATGGGAGTGGGTGAACTTGGCCGTCAGCCCGCTGGATGGGTGGAGACGGAGGGGCGCAGAGTTCTCATCAGTGTGGGACAGTAAAGTCTGGGTCTCCCAGACCCCAGGCTGAGTGTTGAAACATCTTCCCTCCCTTTGCACAACACTGTACTCCAGCAATTAAAAATAAAATTAAGAAAAATCACATTTTTTGCATAGGGCTTAGTTAGCAAGCTTCGTCTTCCACTCAGCTGGAAACACAAGGGACAGAGATATGACCGGCAGCTGAGTTGCATGAATAAGTTTGGAGATGAAGCTGGATTACTGCCAAAGAAAATAAAAGGACTCCGCAATTGTGCATAACACTGATATATGCAGATTTACAATCAGCTTCCAATGGCCACCCAGGCTGCACTTTTGACCTGCTGGCCAACAGACCCCTTCTCACCTTACCATGAAAGCCCTCCTCCTGTGCAGTCAGTTTAAGGAAACAGGCTCAGTCGGAGAAGGTCAGGGCTCATTTGAGTCCGGGTCTATAAAATGCCTGGTTGTTTGTCTTACAGTTAAAAATTAAATCGCCAATCTCCGACACCTCTGAATGGGTTCTTGCTATTGGCAAAAGTTGCCCTTTTTATAGCTCATCCTGAAAAAAAATATATGTACACAAAATACTTTTAGCCCCCAGCTAGCGCTAAAAAAAAAACTAGGAAAGTTATTTTTGGTGAAGAGCCAAACGAGCCTGGAAAAATGCTGCTTTTTTTCTAGACGCAGGGATGTTTCAGAAGCCAGAAAACAAAGGGGGAAGAATAGGGGGCAGGGGGTATATGGGAATCCCTGGACAATTGGTAGCAACTAGGAACAGAAAAACTCTCATGTTGGCATCATTTCATAGCTGCTGGCATGATGAAAAAAATTGTCACATCCTATGGTATGTGAACCCTGCCATGTGCCTAGACCAGTGGTCCTCAACCTTTTCAGACTCAAGGTCCCCCTGAGAAAATGCCAGCTCTCAGCTTTCACTTGCTTCTTGACCACAGAAAAATATTCTGTTGCAAAGAACTCAGCAAGCCCACAACAGGGCAGAATGCCTTTGAGAGTATGGATTTCCATTTGAAATCTCCAGGTGTGTCTTGTGACTCGTGGGTCCATGTTTCCACACTTAAAAGTGCTAATATTGTGCAGCATTTCATAGCACCCTTAAAAGGATCTCATGCAGCCCCATGGTGCCATGGCACCCTACTGAATCACACGTATCTGAGCTAGGTTTAAATCCGAGCTGCATTCACACATCCAACTGCAGCATACACTTGCTGCTGCCTGCTGAATAAGGGCTCGACACAAAGTGGACATTGTGGTATATGGCAAATTCCATTATTTTGACTTCGTTCCTTCCTTCCTCCATTTGAAATAAAGCAAAACCTAAAGAAAAATATTGACATTTCCCACAAAACAAAATCCTAGGGAAAATTATTTCAGAATGCCCCAAAAATCTCAGGTAGATACAATTCAAAGAGGTTTTGATCTTGGGTTTTAAAAATGAAATCTTTTTGCTTTGAAATGAGCACTGATTACATTTCACACTGAAACTATCAAAACACTTTGTCCAAACAGCATGCTTTAATTCATTTTTTCCCTAAATGGCATTGCATCAAAATCCATATATATATCTATATATAGATAGATATAGATATAGAGATAGAGATATGTGTGTTTTTTCATCAAGACATATTTATCATTAAATAAATAAATATATATATAAAATCTATCGATCTATCTATATTTTTTTCTTAAATGAAAAGTAAATTTAGATGAAAAAGTTCCAGCCAGTCCTGTGGCTAAATGCTTAGCTAAGTGGAAACCTAGCTATTTATTTGGTGAGGATCAGCATTTTTTTAATATGCCAATTGTATTGGATTCAAAAGCTTGTCTAACTCTGTTCCAGTCATGCAGCTGGTCCAATAAAAGATATCACCCACAACAATCCTTGACTCTTGCAATTTTTAACAAATTTTAAAATTAAAAGAACAAAACATCAAATCAATCTTAGAATCACAACGAGGGTGGAAGGGAGCTCAGGAGGTCACATCTAGTCCAACCCCTGCTCCAAGCAGGACCAGCCCCAAGTACATCGTCCCAGCCAAGCCTTTGTCTAGCCAGGTCTCAGAAACCTCCAAGGACGGGGACTCCACTACCTCTCTGGGTAACCTTCCAGTGCTTTATTACCCTCCTCGCAAGAAAGTGTTTCCTAATATCCAACCTCAACCTCCCTTGCTGCAACTTGCGCCCATTGCTCCTTGTCCTGCCATCTGCCCCACTGAGAACAGCCCAGCTCCATCCTCTTTGCAGCCCCCTTGCAGGGAGGTGAAGGCTGCTATTCAATCCCCCTCACTCTTCTCTTCTGCAGACTAAATCAGCCCAGGTCCCTCAGATTTCCAGATCTTTTCTTTTTCTCTTCTGAATCCCTCCTTTTTTTGGCCACCTATACATAAGATTAAAATTTCTCACATTTAACAATGTCATCGTGTTTCAGATTTGGAAAAAATGGGAAAGAGTTTGCCCAATTGCTTCCTTTTTTATATGACAAGCTCTATGATTTTGATGCCTAAATGGCTATCATATGCTACATTATTTTGAACATTGCCCTGGCTATTTGCCCTGCACGTTAACATTGTCACTCTACATAAATTCAAAGAACAAAGTCACCAACTTCTGGGTGTTCAGCATCTTGCCTCCAGAAGTTTCCAGGACTGTGCAGAGAAGACAAAGAGGGGGAGATGAATACCTATGAGTCTTGGAGGAAAAGTGGCACCAATCTGAAGTCTGGTTCCTTCTCAGTTGCAAGGAGCAGAGCAGAGTCAACTCCCACCTTCCACATCCAATATGATACAATAATAACAATGGTTACACAAAACACAAATCCCGTCTCGTGCTGCAACAAGGGAGAGCATGAATGACTGGTGCCTCGTGATTTGGGGGGGGGCTGGGGCACCCGCAGAAGCCACCGAGGGAAATGGCTGTGTCAGCGGGGGCACCAACCCTATCGCCAGCATCAGTGTCGGCTGTCAGTGAGGGCACCGACCCCTTTAAGGGGGGCACGTGCACCCCATGCACCTCCTACCAGTCACCTATGGGGGAGAGTCTGGTGCTCCGGGTACAGTGTGGCCTGGATAAATGGGATTACAGCTAGCCTGTGCAGAACAAGGGCCAAAGGCCATGTTTTTACCCATTTGTCTAGGACAAGGACTTGGCAACCTCCAGCCCATGTGCCAGATCCACATTCACCTCTCTCCTACTCCCTCCTTCCACCTCTCACCAGCTACTCCCCACATTAGGTCATGTCAAAGGAAATCAGTGATTTACACAGTGCCTGGTTCCACATGCAACCAGATCAATATCTGCTCATGTTTGGTCATTATTATTTCTGTCTATGCTTGAAAAGACCATGGCTCCTTTATGTTCAGCATGGCATAATTCAAAATCCAATCAAGTCAATGGAAAGACTTTGGCTGACGTCACTCGGCTTTGGATCAGGTTTCTGTTGCATGGTGAGAGAGAGAGACTCGTCCTCAAACAGCTCAGAGTCTAATGAAAGGAGAGAGGACTTGTCCATCCCCTGGGGGAAACTGAGGCACAAAGCAATCAAGCGAGATACCCAAGATCATCCAGGAAGCCTGTGCCAGAGCTAAAGACTGACCCCACACCTCAGGATTGTCCCAAGGCAATCCAATATCTCAGCCACAAAACAGCATTTCATCAACAACAGCAGAGTCAAGTTAGGCATGCCCAGAGACCCAATCCTGCAACACTGGAAGCACAATGTAGCGATCATCAGGTTCAAGAAATGCAGGCCTACCACGAATGAGAAGAACTAACATCCAACTTTAGTTGTGGAGCAGTAGGCAACCTCTGCAGCCCCTTTGTCTCTCTCTCTAACTAGCTAGCTTGCTGCTCCCTAACCAAGGGACTATCTCCCAACTCCCTCAGTCTCCTGTTAGGGAACCTCTCTAAATTACAACTTCTTCCACTACACACAGAATAGAAGGGGTCCCTACAGCGTGCAAGGTATTTTGCGTAAGCTGAACCCACTTGGCCTCTCTGTTTGCGGACCACTGGAGCATTAGATGTCCGGGGCGATATTCATCCCTCCACAGGAGGCCAGCTCAGATCCAAAGAAGTTTTACTGACCTCCCACTTCATCCCTGCCCCCGGAGGGCGGGGAGTTTTATACTATGCCACTCTGTATCTGCACCTTTCTGGAGGGGCTGATTCAGCCCAGGAGACATCCACCCTGAACTGCTTTGCCTGCCCTCCTCCCCGTGCTGCTGGTGCCCGAGGGTTTCTGTGGGCAGAGAATTATTTGCTGAGTGAAAAGAGAGACCAAGGGCTCTGGCGGGCGGTGAGACCCTCCAAGACTGCAGGGGAGGAAAAAAACATTCATCCACCCTTAGGAAAATATTTAGCTTGTCTGATCTTTCCAAGCTCCACATCCCTTTTTGGAGGGGAGCAGTGTATGTAGGGGGTAGTGGCTTGCTTAGATGCATTGTAAATCAGTCAGAGGCACAAGCTGTGACTGCCTCAGCAGGAGGGGAAG
The DNA here is from genome assembly GCF_052110815.1 of Crocodylus siamensis. Classification (NCBI taxonomy): domain Eukaryota; kingdom Metazoa; phylum Chordata; order Crocodylia; family Crocodylidae; genus Crocodylus; species Crocodylus siamensis. The sequence goes on from NC_143399.1 coordinate 204,074,018, forward strand.
AGAGGGAGGAAATAAACTCTCTGAGGAGCAACCCTAACCAGTGCGGCCCAGTCAGCCTATGTTTAATGGCGGCAGTGGAAGGGGTAGGCGTGGAGGTGCAGCCGGCAGCTGTTTTTTCTGGCAGTCCCTTCCTGTCACCAGACCCCTTCTGTCTCCTCTGGGCTTCCTTTTTCATGCAGTGGCAGATTTGGACTTGACGTCCTCCCCGCCCAGGAAAACAATCTCAATTTCTGTTGAGAAACGGAGGAAGAGAGCAGACAAGCGCGCTCTTCCCACAGCGAAACCCACCTCCCCAGAGAGCTCTGCCCAAAACCGTTCCCCGGCACAGAGCGGCTTTCAAAAGGAAAGGTCTTGCAAGGCCACATTAGAGACCCTAATTGCCCTCCTCTCCCCGTTACACACATCTGCCATTGAAAACGAGCTCTCAGAATCCACCTGACCTTACAGCCGGCGTTTCCTTTTCCTCTGAAGTCACCCAAGACAAGGCCACCCTGCTTCCCAGCCAGACTGCAAATGGGGACCAGAGCCGGAGCTCTTGCTGAGCTCAAACTCTGCGGCTACTCTGTGGCCTGCACTTGGCCACCTTCTAGACGTCGCACTTGGCTCAGGCTGTGCCTCTTCCCTCAGGCACATACTCCTTTCCATGTAAATGCCATGCAACCAAGCACACATGTGTGAGTGCCTTGCCAAGCACACATGCCATCAAGAGAAGTGTGCTGCTATAAATGCACCCACACGTGGGTAGGAATGCACATATGCAAGCCTGAACACCACCACCCCAACGCACAGGGGTACAAGATGGGTAGACACGGCAAAGCCACATATTCACCTACACTCATGTTCATATCTAAACATATACCCAGCTGACTCGCACATGCACACACATGTGGTTTGGAGGTTTCAATGGGGCACGCAGATGATTTTGCCGAGACTAGGAAGTTGGCAGTGCTGGGCTTGCTCCCCTGTTCGAGGTCAAGCCAGTCACCAAATTTGGGGTCAGGAAGGAATGTTTCCCTAAAATTAGATTGATGTGAGTTTGTAGAAGGGAGGTTTAGGGCTCCTTTGTCATTACATAATCTTTTCCTGGGTCTGCTTGAGCATATATTAGCCGATTATTTCCATCATTGCAGTGGTAAGCCATTGGCGGGGCCCTCATCTCCCCTGCTTTTACCTATAACAGGTGGTGGGGTGCTACTGGTGTTGGTCCCTATAGTTGTGGGCAAGGGTTTGAAGTGGTGATTTCTTGAGGTCCTTGTGACCCCAGGAGACAGGACTCGATGGCCCCAGAGGCTCTTTCTAGTTCTGTGTTGCTCTTTCTAGGTGCGGTGCATCTACAGAACCCAATAAATGAGATTTTGAGTAGGAAGAGGGATCCTGAGAGGGGAACAGGGTAAGGCAACCCCATCCTTCAAGCCAACCAACAGGAAATGATGAGCATCTCGTCTCCACAAGCTGACTTGCAAGGATGTACCCCATCATAGACCAATCAGCTAGGGACAGTAGCCTACTACTGCAGCCAGCTACCGGATCTACTCTTTCGCTCACATGGCAGAGGTGTGTGCTGGGTGCTAGAGCCCCTACTACAAACCTAGCTGATCATTTGTCAAAGCAGGGTGAGGGGGTTGGTAAACTGATTTCCATTTTCTCCATCTCCAAGAGCAAAGCACCTCTTAAGACCCTATCCACTGCTCTCCCTACTGGCTTTTCTCTCCAGTCCTTCCTAATCTCGAGCACATGCTAATTGTGGCCATATCTACATGAGACACTGAATAGCTTGTTACTATTGTGCAGTAGCTCACTACTACTGCAAGTTGTGTCGCGGGGCACAAACCATGACACAACACTAGTGCACAGTAGTAACGAGTTACTGTGTAGTTAGCATCACCCCAAAGACATGCAGGGACACTACTATGCAGTAATACTGGTTACTGCACAGTTATTTAGTACTTGGGTATGCAAGGCCTAAATGACTGTGTGGCAACAATGGCGTAGTCCCCATCTTGTGTAGATGCAGCCTTTTTGATGTAATCTTGGACAAAGTTAATTCACATGCAACTATGGGTTTTAGTTTATCCCGGGGAGTTTCTACAGTTTCCTGCTGGGTTTTTTTTGTTCATGTCTGTAAAGGTTTCACTTCGTCTCTGTCCTTCCATCGCACCCCAGGAGCAGGACCAAATTGTCAGCAACCCCCACAGACTCACCCACAGCTGCATGCAAACATGTCGGCTCCGAACCAAATATAACCCTCACTGAGGCGTTTGTGCATTGTGCTAGAAATATGAGCAAGTTCCCGCAGTGCAAGGACTTGGTGCTGCTTCAGAGCTTTTTATTGAGCAAGGTGTTTGCTTTTTAGGTCAACGGGACAGCACAGGAGAAAACCCTGTTTAAGCCATTTATTCATATTCATTCGGCTGCGTTATTTTTGCAGGTCTGGTTTGCATAGAGGTGGGGTCTGGCCAGCCTCTCAGCCAAGAACTCCTGAATAAATATCCTGATCCTGGAACAGATTTCTTCTCTCGCCCTGGGAGAGTTGCTTCTGTTTAGTTTCTCCCACCTCTGAAACAGAGACAATGGGACTTAGCTACATTGTATGGTGTGTGTGAGAGCCCCACCACATGTTCAAATTCAAGCTAAAACAGCTATAAAGTTGTTACACATTTTCAAGCACTGACTCTGTAGCTGGCTGGCTCTTTTTATAGCTAGATGAACATTTTTATAGACAATTACTTGGCATGTGTGGCCAGTCTTATGTTGCATGTGAGCAAATTTATTGCATGATTAATCAGTCAATTGTGTAATATATGTCACATGGGGCATGGGCCAGAGTGTCGGTGGCCTCTACTGGATGGAGCTTGGCTTGTATAACCAGGTGTCCTAGACTCCATAGCACTGGTGCTCAACCCATCTGGCCCCATGGTCCTGAATGAGTGGCACAGGGTGGGTCTGCAGGTCCAATTCAGCCTGGGTTTGGTGCTTAGTGTCAGTCCACAAGGCTTGAACCTGCACCCTGGTCCTACCCTACATGCTAGGTGCAGCTACAGACCAGCCCTACACACTGGCCCAAAACCGCTCGTTGGATGTAGCCTGATCTGGCATGCAGGGCCAAATCACTCAGGTCATGGGGGCTGCTCTTGGGTCCAAAATTTGGCACTGAGGGACTGATGGGCAGTGTTAATTTCTGTGGCTCTGGGAATTTAGCTCACAGGACAGAGCTGTGTTTCATGGTGCTAGGCTGTAGGTCAATGGTTTCATGGCGTTAGGCTGTAGGTCAAGCACCATAGCTTTGTAGGGTGAGTTGTTGATAATGGCTAGGTCATCACTACCTACCAGCTGAGCTGTTCCTACCACCAAGGAAAAAGCCATCTCCATATTCTCAAGCCATATCCATTTTCTCCCCCTCTGTATTTGCCCGCACCTGGCCATTGGGCAGTTAAGTGGCTTACAAGTATTCTAAGCCCACATCCCAGCTGGGAAATGGGTTCAGGCTCCTGCCTCATTGCTGAGCTTGGGTTTCTGCAGAACAGGCATGAATGGTGAAAGAATGGAGGGAGGGGGGACTTGTTTCTTGGAAGTGCTCCTAAACTCAGAAGAGAGGCCATGTAGTCCAGAGGCTTGCAACCACCAGGCCATGGCCCAGTACTGGGCCACGGCAGGTTGGCTGCCAGGTCTTGGCCCAAGCCCTCTGCTAGGACCCCCATCTGTCTCCTCAGGTAAGTGGCTTCCAGGGTTAAAGCTACATGGCAGGGCAACCCTGGGAGGGAGGCAGCTGACTGCATGGCCGATCACACTCCTGCCAGTATACAACAGGTTGAGAACCACTGATGCAGACACAGTCAAAGATTCCCCTTTAATCCAGGTGACTTCAAGAGAAGGAGCTGGATGCTTTCCCAGCTGTTCCCATGAATTTTGGGGTGACCACAGTGCTGTGATAAACCATCAGTAAATGTTGCATCTCATCTGTGACCATCTGTCTTTTAAGAGGGCTCATAAGGTCAAGAAATAGAAGGTGAAAAGAGCCATGGGAATGCAAGATGTAGCATATATCATGAAAAGACAGAGACACCCACCGCCTCAACCGCAACTATGCCATGCAAATAAAGCTTGATTGACCCACAGCTCTTCCCTTTCTTTGCTGGGCTGGTCTCCACATGTCCTCAAGCAAGCTTGCAAAATGGCGTCTGTTGGCCTATCCTCACAACTGCCCCTTTCAAGAAGACTAGCACCCCTCAACACTGGACTTACATGGCGGTTGCACAAAGAAACACATGGGACTAGGACTACAACTGGGGCCTTTAACAGGGCCACAAAAGAGGAAGGTTTTTCATACCCTTTTCCTCTCCATTTCCATGGCCTATTTGTGCATCTACATTACAGGACTCAGCAGCTTCTCCTGAAAATGGACCAGAGCTATGCCTCTCAAGCCATGTCTGTGTTAGGACCACTGTGCCACTATAGATATATCAGAATACTATACCAGGAAAACCCTCTCAGTGTAGAGCCAGCTACAGCAGCAATGTTGAGCCAGGTAACAGTGCAGTAAAACCAGTTTTTTATGAATGAAACAAGCATGCCTGGTAAATGCCCAGACTTACCGATACAATTGCATCTCTACTAGGCACCAGTGAATTGGGATCACCGTACCCCAGAATCAGTATTCCTCAGGAAGAGCCATAAAGTGTCCGCTCTTCTGTCAGAGAGGATCTGGACAAAGAACCAGTCCCTGGGATCACAGAAGCTAGGCTTTTTGGTTTATTTCCGTCCATCAATTAGGGACAAGTTTAACCTAACCACAAATAAGCTAGTCTTCTACCAGAATGAAAGCAAGCAAGACTTGCACCGGTTAAAATAACCCATTTAAAACATTATTTACCATCTGTTTTTAGAGCCAGCCTAAAAATTACACCAAGGATCATTTAAAAGAGCGTTATTTAGGGTGCGCTCAAAAGTTATAATTGCTTGAGTTACAGTTGCCCCTGTGTCTATAACTGTGCACCCTGTTGAATTGGGTTTGATGAGTTAATCTTTTGCAGAAACTATTTTTCCATGGTGGTAGCCCCTGGGGCAAATGCGGTCTTCAGCTGCCCCTGTTCTTGCTAAGCTGATTTTAAAGCTAGCTTAAACCTGTTCAAGGAGATATTAGAAAGGATGGTCTTAATTGGCCAAGGGTTTTTATTCTTATTTAGTCTTCATTGACCGCAGGCTACAGACCAGACAATAATATGGGCCTGGTTTTAGAACAACATAGCTGTGGTAGAAGGACAGAGGAAAAGATGATCGAGGGTGAGATGTTCAAAGCCATTAAAAAGCCTAAAAGGAAGCCGAACTTCTGGTAGAGGTGATAACTTTAATCTTTTAGACCAACTACATTTTTGCAAAAAAAAAACAAAACTTTAATTGCATACTCTCAGGCACAAACACCCTTTTTCAGGCATAGGAGAAAAGATTGTAAGAGTTCTCCTAGGTACCAATGAAAGGAAAGTTCATTAGGAGTTGAAGGTGTGCTAAAATCACCTGTTTGGAACAGTTCTTTTTTTTTTTAAACTGTTTTTTTTTTAACGCTCCAAGTAGGAGATTTTACCACACCTTCAACTCTCCTATGAACTATGAGCTTTCGTTGTTACCCAGGAAAACTTTTACAACCTTTTATTCTATGCCTGGAGAAGGGTGTTTGCACCCAAAAACTTGCAATTAAAGAACTTGTTTTTGCAAACTAGTTGGTTTAATAAAAGGTATCACCTCTCCCATGAGTCCTGATTCCTTTTTGCCTTTTGGCTACAACCTGGATACCTGACACATTGAAAAGCCTAAGACATTTTTGAACATGGGATGTCTGTTCCCTTAGCAACTTAGGCACTTTTAAAATGTTGGAGTCCCTTGCAACCTCGGCCGTGCTACAGTTAAAGTCCATGGGATCATTGCCCATGACCCCAGTAGGATGGGATTGAGTCCTCCCAGACAATAAATCAGCAGAGCAGAGCCAAACACCAGCAGACTGTTTATGCAATATATGCCAACAAGGCTTAGGGTGGCTTACAAGAAGAGAAACAGAATACCCATAAAACAGGAGGACAATAAAACAACTGAAATGGGAACTAGGATATCAACATAAGATAGAGACCTGTCTCAACAACATCTCAGCCTAGTTTGGGTTGCCAAATGCCTGCTCAAATAGCAAGGTCTTGCAGAGCTCCTGAAAGACGTCCATGCTCAGATTCAGGTGCCCTCAGGGAGGAGGTTTCCAGAGCTGAGGAGCAACGGCTGGGAATCACTTGGCACACTGATGCTACTTGCTGGAGGTTGCTCTTGTCTGACCTTGGGAAGAGCAATGGGATGTGAGGGAGAAGGCAGTCCATTTGGTACAGAGGGCCCCGACCATTTACGGTCAAACCCAGCACCTTGAATTGCTCCTGGAAAGATTTCATAGACATTAGGGCTGGAAGGGACCTCGGGAGATCATCGAGTCCAGCCCCCGCCCAAAGGGCAGGAAGTCAGCTGGGGTCATAGGATCCCAGCAAGATAAGCATCCAATTTACTCTTGAAAGCGAGTGCGGATGCTGGAGCCCTGCAAAGATGTGCTTTTGGCAACCTCCCCTTGTCAAAAGGCGGGTGAGATGTGATGTGAGAAGTTCTCAGAAAGAGCCTGGCTCATTTCAGAAGCCAAAGGAACTATATTTAGCTTTTCCCAATGGCACGAGGTCCCTCAAAGGCATCCTTCGGGCCGACAGAAGCATCTTGTGCCAATCGATTGCTATTTGTTGCAGTGGGTCGTTGAGGAGCCTTCGAGAGTGTAGGCAAGTGTCGCCGTTCAAGTCGTTCATCAGCTGAAACCACCTTCATGAGACAGCTGGGGTAGGATTCAGTCCATGGTTTTTTTCCTACTGGCCTGTTATGTTTATAAGGGGTTTTTTGTTTTGTTTTTTTACTGCTGGTTGGACAGGTGCTTGGGTCATAAAACAGGAGGACTGGCAGGCGAAAGACAGGCCTAAGTGTTACACGCTTGATCCCTGAACAATGAGCTCTTAAAAGCTAAAATTATCAGCAAGGGCAAGCAATGAGGCTGCCACACAGTGTGGAAATGACAGGGCTCTGCTGAAATCCATGTCTCCTAAGGTCATGAAACAGGAATGAATCTGTCTTTATAGCCTAGTTTGGGGGCACTGGGCTAAAGTGGTAAAAGCTGAAGAGTTGCCCCTGCTGGAAAGCCATCAAAGATGAAAAGCTGGACAGACTTTATTACTAGCTGGCTGAGATAAAGAAGAGGTGGGGCAGTGTCCTCCCTCGTCCGCATATATCCTTTGCCAGGAAATGTCTAGAAATGTCACAGTGAAGGAGTAGGGGTCACCTCCATCCTGCCTGCATTTCGCCTTGCCTGAAGCAATTGGGTTTTGCTTGTTATATGCACGTGGTTACATTTAGGCATGGGGCAGTGGCCGAGGTTGATTGAGTGAAACCCCCAAATCTGCTCTCTCCTCCTGGCGTGGATGATGGCCTCCTACATCACTTCAATTATGCTGGCCCAGCAAACTTACTGCCCTTGGAAGTATGCTACGCCGCTCCAGGTGAGCTGCCCCTAAAACGGTCCATGCCATGGGAAGGCTTGTTGCCTTGGGGTTGTGCTAACTGGCCCTGGCAGTCACCACTTCTAATTAGGGAGCCCAAAGAAGTGTGCAAAGGAGGCTACGTTGCTTCTGGTTTAGGAGGGAGCCTGGCTGGAGCACAGCAACGTGTACATTTGTAGGTAGCAGTGAGTATATAATAAAGCTGGGTATGACCGTAAACTGCAGCCAGCTGGAGGGCCTGGTGGCAATGTGATAGGGCTACTCATAGCGGGGTAGCTCCTATAAAATGCCAATATGCTGCAATCTCCAGAGTAAGGAGAGTATAAGAAGCCTCAAAACCCTAGTTCCCGCGGCTTTGTGGGTGCTTCTTGGTTGGAGAAAGACTAAGGGGAATCACCCTGATAGAAATGTGCCCTTGCTAAGGTGTTAGGGAGTCAGCAGCAGTTCTCTGTTACTCACTAGCAGAAGCTACAACCACTGAGGCACTGGACATCCAGACTTGGTTTGGCTTTTGGACTTTGTTTCAGTGGTCTAAAAGGGGGGTAGTTCTTGGGCAGCCTCTATTCCTCCATACTCTTGCCTATGCATACACATTGAAGGTCTTGGTGTGATGGTCGCAGGACTCGGTGCACACACTGCAGTGCTGTAGAAATACCAATTTATTTACAAAATGCTTGTATTTATTAAAGCCAAGCATTGCTGGTGGCACATCCTGAAAATTCATCCTTCCTGCATTGCTGTTGCGACTCTTTTCATTCTGGTAGTCAGCATCCCACAGTGACTGGCACACAGCGGAAGATGACACACAAACAGGTATATGCAGCAAATCAAGGGAGCTGGAGAAGAGAATAATGCCACCATTCGGGATAGTAGAAATCGCATGGGATTGACACGCCAGCTGCCTCACCAGTTCAAAGGTTTTGCAGGCATCGCAAATGGAGAGGGGAGAAATACTTTCTTGGGGACACAGTAAATAAGCATTGCAGAAATAGGGATTTTCAGACACCCAAGCTATTTTGTGAAATCAGGTCTACAGAGCTGAAGAATGCCTTGCATTTCAAAGCTTGTCTAAAATGATCCCAAACGTGCAGTTGGTCCAATGAAAGGTCCAATGAAAGGTAACACCCACAAAAAAACCTTGCTCCTTGGGTTTATTTTTGCTCAGGTTTATTTTAGCAAATAGTTCCTGCCAAAAACAGGGAAGAAAAGGAATGAAAATGTTCAAAAAGTAACAGAACGTTTTGTTTCTGCATTTGCGAACTGAAAAGGCACCCCCCCACACACCCCCACACCCCCAAAATTAAACCTTTTCTGGTTCAAAACATCTTTTTCCATGTAGAAATTCATGAAAGATTTAGGAAGGGGGGCAGATACTAGAAAGGGTTACAAAATCCATATAACTGGGTAACCTGTCTCAGGTTGATCCCAATTTTTTTTATATCAAAACTTTAAAAACAAATCAGTTTGGATTCAATTGGAGTGGATTTTTTTTTTCCTTTTCCTTGAATTTCTGGTTCAGCCACTTCATCAAAAAAAAATCGATTATTCCCCCTGCTCCCATACTGGGTTCAAAGGAAAGGATGGCCAAGCTCCATCCCACCCTCTTGCTTCATCTGCATGGTGGGATATTGCGATGGAAATTGCTGCCATGTGTAATTCTGGCAAGAGCACTAGAGGTCATGGGGCTCAGACATAGATTTTCAGGCCTGGGACTCGAAAATCAGCGGAGAAGGCGGCAGCCCAGACAGTCCATCCATTAGCAGCTTAACCACAGCATATGTAAAGCCACCGGCTCAACTCCCTTGGGAGTCTCCCAAAGAGCCAGATGCTCCCGCTAAAAAAAGATCTCCTCCAAACTTGGCAGGTCTCCTAGCCACATTTGACAAAAAGAAACATTCTCCAGATAGGATGTTGTTTTTCTGGAAGGGGGGCGTGTGTGTCTGGGGGGGGATAATATTATTTATTTATTCTTGTCAACTTGGGAGTGAATCTTGTGCTCATGAAAGCAAAACGCTGTAATGGCACGTCCTGGGACAAGCAAAGCCCAGGCAGCGATGGGCAAGCATCCAGCCCTCTGACACACACACATACTCACCTCTCCACCAAAGCACCTTGGCCCTGACCGGCAGCCCCTCCCTAGCGACTACAAATAGCTCTGCTGAGCCACCACGGCTCAAATACTGAGGCCTATTTTAGTCCCAATGCCCTCACTCCACTCCTCCTCCTCGCCTCGCACACCCCCTGTGCTGTTCCCAGCCCAGGGCCCAGACGGCCCGAATGACCTTCCCTCCTTCCTGGTCCTCATACCCGGGCCATTTGCACCGCTCCAGCCACGAGCCTTAGTCCTCGCTTGCAGTGTCCCCCATTCTCCTGACTTGATCAGGAGAGGCATGTGCTCTCCTAAAGCCCCAGGCATGTGGTCATATGAGCATCTTGGCCACTATGGGCATGTTTTAAATCCCTGGCCCTACCGTTGGTTAAGCACTGGAATAGAGAGGTTGGGGGATCTCTGTCCCTGGAAATGTTTATAGGGCAGGATAGACTGACTCTTGTCTGGGATGATTTTAGATAGGGGTGATCCCACCTGGAGCAGGGGGTTGGTGCCCAGTGTATAGCATGTGAGCCAAATCTGGCTCCTGAAGTGCCTGGATCTGGTCAGCAGCATGGGGAATCGGTAGCATACAGCTAGGCCTGGTGGATCCCCTTCCCTGCCCTGTGCCACAATGCTGATCCCCTCCACACCCACCTTATTCCAAGCCCACCTTACTGTCTCCCTCTCCCCTCACGAAGGCAGATGCTCCTTACTCTCTCCCTCTTCTTCTCCCTCATCCTTCTCCTAGACAAGCACTGCTTACCAGAAGTAAGTTGTCTTCCCTTCAAGCTCTCCCTCCCCTCCCTCCGACCTTGACAGCCAACACCCTCCTGTTCTCCCTCTCCATGTCACCTAGCAAAGGGGATCCCTGGCCCTACAAAGCATCCAGGTCTTAAGCACCTGACTTGATGCTCTAAAAGACTGAGCACCATTGGATTAGATGGATCTCTTGAGGGCCCCTTCTGCCCTATTTTTTTTTAAATGAATCTGTGGCCATGGAGGGATGCTGGAAAATGTGGCCTCTTAGAATTTAAATGTACCCTGGTGCACAGAACCCTACCCACCCACCCCCTACCTATTGTGAGATAGATGAATGTGTTGAATCTGCCCATGTGAATCTGCAGTGACTTTCAGTTGAATCTGCTAATGTCAATGCATGTATAGTTTTACTTTATATTTACAATATATTCTGTGCCTGCCAATTTGGCAGCACTTTTTCCCACATTCGGGGCTGGAGTCATTTCTTTATGAATGCCTTGAGCAAACATAATACTAGTATTCAAATGCCTCATGATTTTTTTAATGAATTGCATGATTTTGGGAGCTTCTCTAATGCTTCTACTAATGTTTTTTGGGAGTTAGTATTAGCATTGCTATTCTGTCATTGTTGGTGCCATCTCAAACTTCCATTACTATAGTACCTAGCAGGACCACTTATGGATGGGATCTCCATGTGCCAGGAGCTGTACGTACAAAGACCCAAAAGACAGCCCTTTACCAATGGATTTGCAGCCAGAATATAAGACAGGAGGCAACAGGTGGATGCAGACAATCACAGAGGGAGTTCAACAAGATGTCAGGCAGTGGTCTCTGGCCAAACAACTGTTGTCAAGGTTTTTTGCAGTCATTGCTGCAAAAGAAAGTGTTAAGGGGAAATGCAAAGGACAATGATGAGTACCTTGACAAGTGACTGACAATCTAACTCAAGAGTGGTAGAGGCTGGCAGCATGGGCTAATGCCTCTTCTTCCCTCTGCCTGAAGAGATGTCCTCTGTACTTCTCAGATATAAATCCAATCTTCAGCCTTTTATCATCTCAAAGTGCTCCATGGCCTGGGTTTTAAGTAGAGCTGGGATCACCTGATAAAGGCAAATCCATCTGCCATGCCATAAGATAGGTGTAGACAAATTGACAGGAGTCCAAAAAGAGCAACAATAATGATGAGAGGGCTAAGAAACATGGAGAAAAGTCTGGCAGAACAGGGTTTATTTAGTCTGGAGAAGAGAAGACTAAGGGGAGTAATGTCTTCAAGAATCTTAAAGCTGGTTAGGAAGAAGATGGGGATAGATTATTTTCTGTGGCTTCCAGGAACAAGACAAGAAGTAATGGTCATAAATTGCAATGAGGGACATTTTAGGCAGCTATTAGAAGAACTTTGTAACTCTAAGGATTGTGCAGCACTGGAGAAAATTTCCTAGATAAGCTGTGAAATCTCCACCACTAGAAATATTTTAAATCCCAGTTAGACAGACAGTTGGGTGAGATGGTTTAGACAATACTGGTCCTGCCTTCAGTAGGGACTTGGACTCCATGAACCTCCTGAGATCCAATCCAACCCTGTTTTTCTATGATTTTAAGATACAGTGGGGCTTTCATGCTTTTTTGGAGTTGAGGAGAGATGGAGCTAATGGCAGTAGATGGAACTGATTCATCTGCACTGGGGCTTGTGGGAAGACGGGTCCTTTCTCCTGCTATAAACATGCCAGCACACAGTATCACACAATCTGAATTATGCAGGGTCAGGTCCTATACTGGGACCAGCCTCAAGAGGGGAGAGGAATCTCATGGCTGCCTCCTTCTGGTTAGAAAGCTGGCAGAGACCTGGAAATAATCAGAAGATGGGGTTCATTTAAGGCAGTACCACACATTCACTTTCAGCAATTGCAAATCACTTGAAAGTATTAATTTATAGTAATTTGCTGTAATTACTATAAATTAGTCATAGATGTAAGAGGCGTCAGTCACTCAATCACACAGCACACATCAAAAAACACCCAACATGTGAATGTGAGGTGTAAAAATATGTGAGTACCCAAAGTAGCAATGCAAGAGGCACAGGCTTCACAGACCACACACGCTCATCAGAGGGGATACCACTAACTAATGTAGGGCCAGAAAATGGATGGAAATAGAAGGAGGAATATTTCTCCAGTTTTTCCCAAATTTTGAAATGTATACAAATTTGAAAAATGACAACTTACTCTAGAACTGGTGAAAAAAACATGGAAACCTTTGAAAATGTTTCATGAATGCCCCCATTTTTTGCTTGAAACACTGAGGTGTTGCATGACATTTGAAGAGTGTTGAAGAGCTGTATTCAAGGCGAGATGATCTGATAACACAGACATTGAGTTTCAAGCTTGTGGCATTCTCTACTAAAATTAACTGGGGAAGAGCTCATGATCTCAGGAGACAAGAATTTCCACCCAGATAATTTAGAAGTTTGGGTGTTCTGTTGTATTCTTTACAATAAAACTCAGATGCCATCCACACAGTCCTGGGGAGTGGCTGTTTTGTGGTCTAATGAGGTATTAGAAGGACATTCTTTTTTCTTTCATCTCAATAAAGTATTGGTCTGTCTTGGCCTATGGTAGTGTTTAAATACCTCATCTTCTTGAATGCAGTCTTTAATGAGACAGTAAAAATGGCTAAATTTTTCCTGTTAGAGTGGGGACTGAAAACAGACCCCCAAAATCTTGGTCTAGATCCAAACAGATGCATAGATATTAAGGCTAGAAAGAACGGTTTTAAGCCCATGGTCTGGCCTCCATCATAATATAGGTGATAGAACTTCATCCCATGGCTCTGGAGGGGAATCATGAGGGTGTTCACACCATGTCCCTGGTAGGTCTCGGTAGGAACATACTTGAGTTTTCCCTACTGCTGCCACTGTTACAGGCCAAGCCCAGAGCTGTAGTGGTGATGATCTGCAGACTTCCTCCCATTGCCGCTTTTAAGACCTTGGCCTCCAGCATGTTTGTACGTGGCTGCTGGGGTTGTCCTCAGAGAAGGCTTTGTAATGGGGTCCAACTCCAGGATGGCCACAATGGCCCTAGAACCCCCTCTGTCCCTGTCAACCTGGCTGCCTTTGGGCAATTTCTCTCCCCTCGCCTGCCATGCCTTGATGAAATGATACTTTCAGAAAAAGGAGGCTGCCCCAGGGCTTCCCAAGTCCAATTGTCTCATGACTGTCAATGTTGTTGCTCATCGCCTTAAGGACTGATTATGTGGGCTCTGTCATCCCCAGTACCCACACCCATGCCTTGCAGATTTCTCACTTATTAATCAATCATAACCACCCCTACAGGCTATGGACTCCTGGTTCAGCAGTCTCTCTCTTGGCTATAGGCATTTTGGCCCCCCTCAGTCTCCCTCTGTGACCCTCCTGTCCTTTGGTCCTTCTCCTTAGACCTTGGCACCACTCCTAGGGCACTTGAAACCCCAGGGGTCTTCAGCCCTGTCAGTCTCTGACTATGGCCCTTTTTGGCCTTCAGCCCCTCCTGATCCATGGTCCCACTCCAGACCTACAGACACCCTGGCCCCACCTGCTCCCTGGGCCCTCTGGCCCTCTTCCCTCTTTCCAAGCCTTCTTTCCCCTGCTCTCTGTCTCTCTGGGCCCCTTTCCCCTTCTCCTCCTGGACCAGCTGGGACCTCCTTACCTCCCCTTAGTCCCTTCCACAAACCACCAGACATTCCCCAGCCCTAAGGCTGCCTACTCCCAGACATGCTTGGTGTGAGCCAGGGTCACTCTCCCAGAAGCTTGCTCAGGAGCTCCTTCCCTTTCAGCTACCTGGATGAGACTGCCTCCCTACCCCAGACCCTGGGCTTATATATCCCTCAAGCCCTGCCCCCTTCTGGTCAGGTGTCTTCCCTGATTGCTGCCTGAGTTGTTCCCAGAACTTTTTCTCATCTTAAAGTGACAGGCACTGTCACAACTTCCCACAATATTTCTCGGTATGGCACACATGAGCAGAAATGAGTGCTTGGGAGCATCCCTATGGTGAATGTGGGTGACACTGTTTGGTTGTACCCTCAAATTCCTCATCGCCAACCCCAGTGCCAGATGTGGAAATGGAGTGTAAACCATGAAAACACTGGACACCATGTCTGTGTTCAGCTCATCACAGACATAAGACATTCAGAGTCAAATCTAGCTTGAATTTGGGATTGCATGTTTAGCCCAACTCCCATGGACACACACCTGATCCCCCGCCCCCTACACACACACACATACACTACAGATACAGAAACAAGAGTGCAAACTATGAAGACACCCACCTGAGAAAAGAATGTTTTAATGAGAAAAGCTACAGTAGCACAGAGTGGATATTAGAAAATTGTCTGGTCTGAACTGAAGTGGATGCTTCACTTACACCATCACTGGGAGTGTTGTACCAAGTGACCCAGGTGAAAAGATATAACATATGGCAACCCATATAAAATAGTTGCAATGCACATGCTTAAGGTTAAAAATATGATGTTTCACCCCAAATCCAGATCTTGCACCTCATTGTGGTACTTTCTGGACCTCAAAAGTTTGGGAATTCGGTTGTTTTCCCCGGTGGATGGGTGGATATTCAACATCAGTATTGAACACTTTTCCTAAATGTGTTCCTGCACCAAAAAAAAATTCTTTGAATAGCAGAGAGCTTTGCAGTAATGAGAGTTAAGTCTACTCTATTTTGCCACACTTTCATAAGAGAACCCACATTTCTGAGCTGACATTGAACCCTTGAGTTTCGGTAGGAGATGCAGACACAAAGCAGTAGATCTGGGAAAAAAGCCTGCTAAATTTCCAATTGTCAAATTATTTTTTGGTGCGACCATGTATGAAATAAGTGAAATATCCATCCACCCAGCCTAGATATATCAAGGTGCTGTTTTATCACTGGCATTAAAGAATAATGAGACTGCCCAGGTACCCATAAGTTAGACCCTAATGCCTTCTGATTTCCATTTGTTTTGTGTCTTGGCAGAGGCCAATCTCCTCCCATAAATAAGAAATATATCTATCCAAATAACTTCAGGGCTGGTACATTGTGTAGCTTTGTAGCAGGAATCTGGGCTGGAAAACGAAGAGACATTCCGTTACGTCAAAATCCAAGGCTAGTGTCGGGGTTTCGGCAGAGTCGGTCTTGTCCTAAAAACAAAGTTATTTTTAATCATTAGGAAAAAAACAGCCATGAACAACATCTCCAACCAGCTCCAATTTCTCTTGGATCTGTGCTCAGCTCATCAGTAATGAAAAATGATGGCAATGATCTCTCTAGTGCTATTGTTTGTATTGCCATAGTATCTAAAGTTCCCAGGGTAAGATTGTACTAGGTGCTATACAAAGTGAGAGACCATCCTTGCCCTGAGGTCCTGCAGTCTAAATAGGAGAAACAGAGGAAGGACGGAAGAGGAAGAAACAGAGGGCAGAGAAGATAAAGTGACTTATAGTTTCATAGTTGGTCGGGTCAGAAGGGACCTGAGCAGATCATCAACACCGACCCCCTGCCATGGCAGGAAACGACCCCAGCAAGGTAACTTGCCCAAGGTAATCCAGTGGCTTGGAGGTAGGGCCAAGAATAGGAGGATCTGTCCAGTTCCCTATTTAGTAGATCACAGTGGTTTTCTAACTGAGTTTCTTTCACCTCACTCAGCACAGTGCTATCCAGCCACCTTCTCCCTTCAGGATAACCGAGGGTACCACTACACAGCATGCTATCACAGCAAGATTGCTTCCAGTACCTGATCTAGCTCACTTATAGCTTGCTTGTCTATCTCTGCCTTGCATTGCAGTGTGCCATGCAGACCTACACCGAGAAAGGGCTCAGCATTTCCTGCAGCAGGAAATAAAAGAGCAGCAAATCTGGAAACATTTCCCGCAGGGCGGCCAAATACAAAGCAAAAAGAGAAGCCTGGAACCAAGACAGCACTTGGCCTAGGGGGGTCTAAGAAATCAACCATGGAGTCACTAATAGAGGATGTAACAAATTATCTGGTATTATCAAGATTGTGCAGCCACTGAGAGCAAAGCGAGCTGAGGCACCACACTGCGGTCAAGAAGGAAGAGGCAGAGAGGCAAATAACAGTGATCATAAAGGAAAAAGAAGATGGATGCACTTTAGCTGTTACATTTGGAAGCGGACCCAAACTTCAGCTAGCACTGGGAGATGTTCAAACCTGATTTGGTTTAAACCACTTCAAGAAAAAGCAAAAAAGGAGGGGTGGGGGGAAGCTACTTATGTAATCTGGACCCAGATCCTAATCAACCTCCAGAAGTTCAGATCAGTTCAGATTCAAGCTGTCGGCTTGTCTTTGATCTGCTCTAGGGGACTATCACAGAATTCACCAACAGAGAGAAATTCTTCCAAAACTGGGGGTTGGGTTCAGTTAGGGATCAGGCATTCTCTAAATAATCATCATAATGAATGATGATAGCTATGGACAAGGTCCATTCTGGGAGCCGGCCAGATCATATCTTTGGAGCTGAGAAACTGCTAGCCTCTAACTAAAACTGTGTGTGTTTAGATGAGAGAAATGCCTGAAATAAAGAGAACTGGACTGTGACAAAGGGAAAGAAAAATCCCCTGCTGTTTAAAGCCAGATTACATTTTGGTGAATTATATTTTGGAAGACAAGCACTGAGGACCTGGATTTAATTCCTACTCAAGTTAACTCACTCCCTGGGGCTCCAGTGAACGCAACAAAAAAGATCACTATTCGGCAGGCGTGTCACCATGCGCTGTGATAAAGTCAGACCCACAAGCTAAACAAAGCAGGGCCCAGGCAGGACATGGTAGAAAAATAAACCAAAGTAGAGGGGAAAAAAAAAGGAATGAGTCCAAAAGAAGCCAATGTCTTTCCCAGTCTATCAACTACTTTGCAAATCAGAGCAGGGGTATTTGATACTTTGGTCAAAAAGTTTCCCAAGAGTTGACAAGATGTAAATACCGGTGCAAGATGGTCAGAAATGTTCCCAGAAGATATAGAAAGCCATGGGTAATAAATGCGGGAAATGAAGTTCAGTTGGTTTGCAATGGCGAGACTGGGTTTGGGGGCATATAAGTTGTATCGTGGTTTGGAGAGCCCACTTGTGGAATGGGAAGCAGAAGGTAATGGCTCAGACAGCTGAGGCAGATGGTTTCCAGCAAAGGAGTGAAGCCAGAGCTATAGAAAGCCAGTAATTCCCTTGAGAGCTGAGTTCAGAATTGTAATTTTGAGTGACTTCTAGAGATAATTCGTCTTTTCTCCACTGCAAGGACTTGCTGTCTAGTCAGGTCACTTTCTTCTCATTTTCCTTGCAGGAAAAGGCTATGACAGCTCAACTGGGCACCTACATTTTCAAAAGTGACTAGCAATTTGGGGGGGGCTTGATTTGTTGGCTCCCAGCTCGAGTGGCCTTTAAGGGGCCCAATTTCCCCTTAAAAAAAGTTGAGCACCCACCCTCTAAAAACAAGGCCTCACTTTAATGTGTCCTAAGTTGAATCACCAAACGCCGAGGCACTTAAAAGCAACAGGTTTTGAGAAGTGCGTTGCCATATTTCCACTGTGATGTGGAGGATTGCTATGTGGCAGCCAAGAAGGGAAGTTTTTGGCCTAGCTCCTTCTACAGCCTGCTGACATTTTTCACTCCTAGAAGCTAATTGTTTTTTGGACTTCCCCCAATGATGGGGCTTCCAAGCCAATCTCAGAGACAGCGAGAGACAGACAGATATATATTTTTTTCACTTGGTCTTTCTTCTCTTGTCAAAACCTTGGATCATGTCACTTAGTAAAAGATAAGCCAAAATTAGGGTTCATTGAGCGCATCCACATGAGACGCTACAGTGCAGTAACAATGAGCTTCTGCACCGTAACTCATTGCTACCACGCAGTAGCATTGCTGGGCATTAACTGTGCAGTGACACTACTGTGCAGTAGTAATGAGCTACTGCACAGTAACGCCTTGCTACTGCACAGTAGCATTGTGGGGAAAAAAAATTCGGCACCAGTACTGTGCAGTAATGCTGGTTACTGCGCAGTCATTTAGTACTAGTAGGAAAGTACTAAATGATTGCTCAGTAATAACTGCACAGTGCACCACACATGTAGACACAGCCAGTCTTATTTAATGTACACCCTCATAATAAGTGCAACACACTAGGGCTTCATAAGCTGAACATTTAGCTTTGCCTGGAATGATGTAGTTGGGGCTGGTCCTGCTTTGAGCAGAGGGTTGGACAAGTCCCTTCCAGCCCTCATTTTCTATAAGTCTGTGATTCTATTGATTGCCCCTCTGTAATGCCCACCTACACAAAAGTGTCACTTAATTCACACAGAAGAACGACCTGTAAATATAAGGCTAAGAAACCCATAGTTTTCAATGTCAGAGTGATCATCTGAAATTCTTCTCCGGCTTTACCTGCCTTGCAACCTCTAGAAAAATGATCTGAAGCAGCTAAATGTCCCCTTCACACAACTGAATCAGAAGACACCATGTTGGGAAGTCAATCCAATGTTTTGTCTCATGATCATCACCTGTAGCTTCTAACAGAATGACTTTGGAAGCAGAATCGCTGGAGAAAAAGGATCAGTTCTGTGCACGTGATTCGACCGTGTCGAGCTGTAGGCTGAACAACCATAAGGAAAGCTGGACAAACAACAGCGCTGCGAGAAGAGGAGGAGGCTTACCTAGCGTTCAGTTGGTCATGATGTGCTTCACAAAAGCTGGAAGGAACAGTAAGAGAAGAGCATTGATCATCCTGCCCATGGGTATATCTCAGGGGTACTGGGATAAATCTATAACATTTTGTTGTTATTTAATGCCATTCTCCTCATGTTGTTTAATACAAGCATTGCAGCTGAACTTTGTAAGTAATACCTCAAAAACCTTGGTAATAAGGGCTCAGCAAAACATTAATATACTTGATCTGAGCCACAAAGTCCAAATTTCTAAAAGTAAATGTCAAGAGGCATTTTGCTCTATCACAGTAAATTTGCCAATAATTATTACCAAAAAAAAAAAAAAATGAAGTTTAACAAAGGAAATAGAAAGTTTATTTCAGGCAAAGCAGCACATTTTCTGCCCAAGAACATTTTGGCTGTTGCAAAATTATATCTATATCTATATCCATATAGCTATATGTCTATCTATATCTATATCTCTACCTATATATAGATATAATTATATCTAGATAGATAATATAGATTGATAGATTATATAGAGTTAGATATCTATCTATATACAGATAGAGATATAGATAGAGATATAGATAGACTATATGTCTATAGATATAATTATATATCTATCTAGCTATAGATTTTTTTTCTGAACCAATATATATCTATGTATATATAGATATAGATATATATTGACCTAATAGCCTTCAGCCCCTAATAACCTATGAATCTATAAATATATGTATATAGATATATACATATATAGATAGATATAAATATATCTAGCTATAGATTTTTTTTCCTATTTGCACCAATATATAAATATAGGGGAAAAAAATCTATAATTTCCCTAATTCTATATATTGACCCAGGGGAGTGAGATTTAGACAAGTTGTTAACTGATTCAGATGTGCTCCCCAGACAACTGGGCAAACATGGTTCCTTCTGCCAAGGCAGCTTCTTAGACAGAAGATTGTATGATGGGTTTGCCTGCAGCACTGGGTCTGGACATGATGACCCAGGAGGTCCTTCCAGTCATATATCCTATGATTGTATCACTCCCACATCTTCCCTTCTATCACATGGACTTCTTGCATAATGTACAGTACTTAGGATTTTGTTGGGGTGGTATCTTTTATTGGACCAAATACATAGTTGGGATAAAGTTAAACAAGCTTTCAAATGCACAGTATTAATCATCAGGTCAGAGGAGGAAAGCAAAGAGTGTACTTAGGACTCTGCCCTGTTTGATTTAGAGAATTGAATATTTTTTCATTGAGGCAATCTCAGGGTGGATTTCCAGCCCAAATTCAAAGACACAGAGGTCTGTGTATAGCCAGGAAAATTTTTCCAAGAGATAAAGTGTCAAGAACATAGAAATAGCCGTTCCAGACCATTATAACAGTCTGTCTGAATTGAGTCAGACCATGACCATCCCCAAATGCAGAAAGGGTATGACACCTCATTCAGTGAAATAAGCCTGAACAAGATGCTGGTGCCTAACCTCGTCGAACTCTGGAGAACACCAAATCCAGATCTGAATCATCTGTGGGCCAGGTGTTCACAGCCTTTCACAAACTTCCAAGCCTAGAGGTCCATCCAAATCTGACTCCACGTCTTACCTTCATAGTTGATGCAGCCATTGGCATCTTCCTGACCGGACATTAGCTTGTCAACCTCCTCTTCAGTCAGCCTCTCACCTAGGCAGGAAAAAAATATCCTGCTCAGTATTTCAGTGTACAAGAACCATTGGTCATGTTGTAATCACCCTCCAAAATACACCTATGCCTTAAAGGCACCTTCTTCCATGTTGTATTTGCTGCCTGCCCGGGTGCCTTCAAACCATTGCTACTCACTTTATAGCAGCACACCTTTATATTCTCCATAATACTATAGGGGAGAAAAACAGGTTATAAGACACTTTTGAACCTTCATCTCTTATTGGAGCACTAAGAGTCAAATATAAACCAGATTAAATAAGATGTTAAAAATAACTTAAAAAAAAAATACTGGAGAGGAGGAAACAGGGTTTCAATCTCAGGTTGTAATGGTAGCTTTTTACTGACAAATGCTTTGATGTCCAGTCCCTTGGTGGGGTGTGAGGAAGGACTCCACACTTTTGCCCTTTTGCTCTTTGTTTTTAATGTTTTTAAAATAAAGTTTTAAAAAAAATTAAGCCACTTGAAAAGCTTGAGAGGTAAAAAGCATATGTGGTCTCCCGAAGTGCTGGACATGAAAACATTCACCAATCAAATTTATATCATCACTAGGGCTCAGTACAGACAGTCAAAAAGCCTGAGACTGAATCAATTCAATCTCCACAGGTTAGTCTAAACTGCAGCGATTGAACCAATAAGCAAGTGAACAGACATTCACTTTTGATCCAGAAATGCAGTCACAGGCTTGCAGTGTCCCAAGTCAGAGGCTGGGGGGTGCTGAAGCATGTCTCCCTGCTCGGCCAGAGCAGACAGTTTGAGCCAAGGCTAGCCTGGCCACCTTGCAAGGTAGAATCTTCAGGGGAGGTGCAAAGCATCCTGGGATGCTGGGGGACTGTGAATTAACTTGAATCTAGAAGGGATGTGGGACAGAAGTTCAATAAGCTGATTTAACCTAAATTATTTAAGTCTGATACTACATCCATCCAGGTTGATCTTAAACCAGTTTTGGCCATTGTGAAAGCAATTTATGGGCACTGAACTTCTGTTACAGATTTGAACTGGTTCCTGACGACTTGTACCAGTTTATGTGTAATTTCTGTCCCTCACCTAGAAGATTGAAACTCCTTCCTGCCTCCTGCAATGCCTTGCACACGGTCACAGTGTTTGGACAAGACGGCTGTCTTTCACCATATGAAGTGCCCTCTTGATGGCCCAGCGTGACACAAATTTATCCATACTCTGTTCAAGGGCAAAGTACTCAAACTTAAGGCAGAGAGCTACTGCGCAGTAGTCATGAGCTCTTGCGCAGTCAGCGTCTCATGTAGATGCAGCCAGAATGATCAAAGTCGAAGGGACTTGAGTCTGCATAAGAGCCCTTGATTGGTGCTTACTCTTGAACTTTCCTGCCTGAGTGAACACAACCTGCCCCAACCATTTCAGTACTCCTCTGGATGCTGGCACATGGATGCTGCACATTGCAGAAAGAAATATCCATGCAACATTGCAGAATTGACCAGGCTGGTGTCTTTGTAGAAGGTGGCTTGAGCCGTGCGACACCCCTGGATTTCCTGACATTGTACCCATTTCCTCCCATCACAGAATTTAGGCCCAGAGTAAGCAAACAAAATACATGGGGGAGAAGGGGTCAGCTATTGAAATGTCATTGTTTTAAAAATCTCTAGTTGTACTGCTAGTGGAGGCCAGAGCTAAAATGGAATCACCGCCCTTTGAATCACAAGTTTGGAGTTCAGAGCCAAAATCTCATATCAGGACCCATCTCTTGTGGGTTTTGGTCTCCACTCAAGAGGGGACTATCTTTTGGTTCCTTTAAAAAAAAAAACTAACCAAAAATTAATGAGTAAAAGCTGATCTCAAAAGAGGCTTACTAAGTTGCCAGTGACAACAGAGCCACTTCAGTGCTATTGAATACAGAAAAAAAAAGCTTCACCCTGATTTACAGCCACACTTTCAGGCTGGCTCGTGTGTTGATGACATCACTCTTCATTGCATGAAGAAACCCTGGATTTCCGAAGTCAAGAGGTGATAGGGAAAAAAAAATTCTATAAATTCTCTGCTAAGTTTAGCAAAGGCCCATCGCAGAGCCATTTCAGCTGAATAAATGAGTCAGTAGGAGAGGAGATAAACCACAAGATTCCTTATAAATCTACATGACAAAAGGAAAAAAACAATGGAGAGAGACGTGAGTTTTTCACCATTTGCAAAGCAAATATTTTCCAGAATTGGGTGATTATTTGGCCTCACATCCTTAAGGCAGATGAAAAGTTAAATCATTTTAAAAAGTAAGGGTCTTATTGTGGGTCAGCTGAATCCTCTCTACATATTTCTTTCATCCAACCTGTCCTGCACTGTACTGAAGTTAAACTGAGACAGGCTGCCCATCTTAGGTTAAGTTACTGCAGTTTAGTTTTGCTTACTGCAACATAGGAGTGGTCAGTTATAACAAATCGGTTGACATGCAGTTATGCTAAATTTCCCATCTTAACCTGTCTGTGTCCTTAGATTAGAGCCCAACAGTCAAAATGAAATGAGTTAACAAGGGAAAGGGGCTAATCACACAGCATCTGCCTGCAATTTCCCCATAGCAAACAGGAGCAAATCAGGGGCAACATGTCTGAATAAAGCAGAGCTAAGCTGCCCTGATTTACCTTTCACTCATAGCAGGCAAAGGTGTGCACAAAAATGTTACTACAAATTTAACTGTTTGGTACTAAGTCGGTACTCCCCAATACCCAGCTTAAATTTAACCTTTTGCCAATACTTTTAAGGGTTTTCATGGGAAAACGGAGCAATAGAAGGAAGGAAGGAAGGAAATCTTGGCATTTGAGGTGAAGGTCAATCATCTTTAGCTGGATGTAAGAACGAGACTTTCCATACTTGGTCAGATGGTCAACTAGAGATCCATCTTGCCCAGTCCGCTGCGTCTATAGTGGCTGAAGTGGATGCTATAGAGGGAAAACATCTCTAGAGTGATCTACCCCATATTCATTACCCACCCTGGTGTCCCCCGTTGAGTTTTGAGATGCCAAAGGAAACATCTCCAAATGTTCTGTTCAATAACCAGTAATAATAAGAACATAAGATCTGCCATAATGAGCCAGGCCAATAATCCATCCAGCCATAGTTGCAATTTGTAGGCTTTCTACTGGAGGATAATGTAATCCCCCACCTCAGTCTCCAGTTGCCCATCTGACCTGCAGGGACAGTGGTGAATGTTCAAACTTGCCAGGACACTGCTAGCTATATGGAAAAGGCCTCAGGAGCCAAAAGGATGTGAAGATGGATTCTCCTTACCCAGTGTAGCCAAAACATGGCGGAGCTCAGCCCCCATGACAGTCCCATTCCCTTCCTTGTCGAAAACCCGCAGGCCCTCCACAAAGTCCTCATAGGTGCCAGTGTCTTTGGTCTTGGAGACGTGCTGGAGCATCGGCAGGAAGGTCTCGAAGTCAAGCATTTTGGACTGCATTTCTGCAAATGCACAAAGGAAAAAGAAAGAGGGGATTGAATGCTCTGGCCTTTCAGAGCGCACAGGGGACCTCACAAAGGGTGTGCATGGCACTGCATGGAAAAGCTATCAGCTGAATTGGCAGTAGCCCAAGAACATAGTAAATCTAGAGGCAGGGACAGATGTGGAAACATGCCTTGGGAACAGATGGGCAGATAGACAGTATCTGAAATGTTTAAATTTAGGAAAATTGAACCGACAAGGGTCATGGAGTCAAAACAACCCCTTTTCTTTAATCAAGGCTTGTTAATGAGAAGGAATCAGAGCAAACTAACCTGAATATTGGAGAAATATTCCTGATGGTGGAACCCATGTTGCTACACAACAGGCAATGGCAGCCCTATGGCATGGAGATGTTTAAAGATAGACTGGCCGTATTCTGTGAAGTAACATGAGCGAAGTATACTGTGGTGGCAAGAAAGGGACCGGGTGTCTGATAGGCCTTTTCCCTTACTGATTTCCATGCTTTTCTGCCTTCCAGATTGACAGAAGAGTCCTTGTATAGGGTAGCTCCTGCTAGAGATATCCCTCAATTCCCCACTTGCACCAGCAGCCCAATCCATGCTATGTCTCTAGACCACCATTATGATTCAATAAGAGCCTTGTCCTCCAAGGTGACCTCAGTTGGACATGAAGCAACCAGACAGTAATTCCAGGTGTGGGTCTTCATAGAAGTGACTCAGGCTGAAATTGCTCTTAGCAGATAGACATGGAGCCCCTTACATGTAAGACATTAAGAACCACCCTGAAACACCTCATGGTGCTTTCTCCTGAAAGCAGAACATGGGCTAACGTCCAGTCTCTCTGCTCGCATGCCCCTCAGCATGGTTGTACCATTGTGGTCGTGATAATGCAGGGAAACTATGAGCAGCAAGGTTTGGTAGTATCTTTTACTGCATCAAGATGGAAGAGGTATTGGACAAGCTTTTGACCACAAAGTGCCCTTCTTTAGGACGGGGAAGAAACAAATGCGGCCTCAGCTAAATGCCCATGGCCTTTGCCATAACTTCTGAATGCCCATTATGTAGGGGTGAATTTTATCCTCTAACCAGTGATATTCAGACATGGCTCCCAGACATGTTATTGACTGGAAATCTTCAAAAAATATCTGGACACGCATCTTGCTGGGGTCAGTCTTTACTGCCCAAGCACACCTGGTGATCTCATGAGGTCCCTTCCAGTCCCTACCGTCTATGAATCTATGAGAGTTTTTGCTGTGTTGCATGCATCATGTTTGTCTTTCCTGCAGTTGTGAACAACGCAACACGTGCCGTGCAAACCTTAACTAATGCACGGCACCGGAGGGCTTTTTTCTTCCTCTTCTGACCTGAAGTGTATCTGCCATGGATCGCCTGGCAGTGTCCATGCTGTTGTGGGTTTTTGGTTAACGACAACCACTTGTGTAGCTTTGGAGCCAGTCAGGACTGAGTGTCAGTGCCTTAAATAGTCTCAAAATGTAGGGGAGTAACTGAGGCATGGGAAAATTGAACTCATGTAGAAAATCTGCAGGAGAGCTTAGAACTGAGCTCTGGTCTCCTGAATTTTAGTCCAGTACTTGGACCATGTGATTGGCTTTCTCCTTGGCAGTAAAACTATACGGCTCTTTCGCACTCCATCTTTCCATCCAAAGAGAGGGATATAGTCTGTTCAGCCTGACAGTTTATTCCTGGGGTGTTTTCATTTCAAGCTACAGACAAAAACTGAGCCACCCACCTTCTGGTTTGGGCCTACCAAGGACTTTTAGGACTTCAGCTTGGGTTGGATTCTGCCCCAAAGCCCTGAGGACATCTCCGCACTGGGCATATGTGATTTTCATCTCTGTGCCAGCAGTTCTGTCGAAAAGCGAGAAGGCTTCCTTAAATTCTGAGAGACACAAAGACAAACAGAAAGAGAAAGAGACTGATAGTAAACTCGTTCATATAAAGTAACAACCAACCTGAACCTTCACCCAAACTCTAGCTCAGCAGGGCCTTGCACGCTTTCTTTTGTAACTAGGAAGGGGGGGCGGGGAGGAATTTGATTAACTTTTCTTGTTGCTGTTATCTTAAATGTTTGCATTCCTCCTCCCCTGCACTTCCTAGTTCCACGCAGGAATTCAACCAGAGGGGTCAAATGGTCCTTCTTGTGGTATTTCCGGATCAAGAAATACAGGAGAACTCATGGGAAAGGCTAACCTTGGGGACCTTCCAGCTCAGCAGGAGTGCCCTGCACGGTACGAGATTCAGTAGCCCTTCCTCGGTGCACTCCTTGGACAGCAACCCTTGGCATGGGCCATGAGTAGGGTTTAGAAGATAGAGACCTACTCTATGGGGTGCAGCGGCCAAATGGCTATGGTGTCAGCAGTTCCTGAGTTGAAGCCTTGCTCCTAAATTGTGTTATAGTTGGTCCAGTAAAGCTTCTCAGACTTTCCCTGGCTCTCTTATGCTCCCTCCCCTTTTTTTTTCTTGTCCTGTTTCCCTGAAGGAACATTTCCCTGACTGGCAGGAGAGATGCTATTCAATACTGTCTTGTCCCCTGAGCCCTCTTAGGGGTGGTTGGACATGTCTACACTGGCCCCACACTTCCAGGGGCTCTCTGCAACCACTGCCTGTTTGAAATCTTTAGCTTCTTGCTATTCTGTCTCAGCACCTAGGGAAGTGAAGAGGGTACCTGAGCTTCGAACTTAGTTTGCAATGGGCCTTTGAGGGTCATGTCTATCCTGTTCTCCTAGCACATCACCATGGTCCTAGATCCCTCCCATTTGCTCTCAAGATGGACGCCATGGGGAGTGCAGTTTCAAAACACCTCTAAGACATTTATGCTCCTTTCTTGCAAGGTTTGGGCATGAAGCTGAGTCAGTGTTTGGCAGCCATCCCAGCGTGGCAAGGAGATGGTGCCAATATGGCCTTGCAGTGCCTGCTAATGGAATAGGAAGCCACGCAGGCACTTACAGCTGGGTTTTTTTGTTTTTTTTTTCATCCTAATGAAACTACACTGTAATCAAAGCACTGGCCTGTGGGTTTGGAAGCTCACTTCTGTCAATAGACAAAAAGCATCTCTCCCTCTGTGCACTTTGGCCAGTGCCCTTGTACTCAAAGCAGGGAAGCCAATGCTGCTGTTGCCTCTTTCATACTCCAGTTAGCTGTTAAACCACTGGCAGCATTTATGGATATTTTCTTATGACTAACTGCTACTGCTGCCTTCAGCTTGAATTGCTTATATTCTTCTCTTCTCAGCAAGCTGGAGTGGAAGAGGCCAGAAATACCCTGCCCAGTACACACACCTAGCCATTGGCAACTCAGTAAAGAAAACTGGTAACAGAGAGCGTATTTCACATTGCTCTATCCAAGACCCATCCTTTCCCATATGAAATAATAGTTTGGGGTGCCATCATAGCACCAGATCTTGGGCACAAAGTAGAGTTGTCTTGTTAAGATCCACATCATCATAGCCTTGAAAGGAGAAGCTTGCCAGAGCTAATTCTGGAGAGCAGGTTTGAGAGGGAAAACCCATCACACAGAAAAGCATTTCAAACCCACTCCAAGGTAACTTGTGCTGTGTTTAGAAACATTTTGCTGGTGTAAGGGTGGTATGAAGTGGGTGCAACTACATGCGATGCTAACTGTGCAGTAGCCTAATAACACTGGGCAGTAGCACATCACAGTGCAAACTGTGCTAGTACACTACTGCACAGTATTACTAGCCTGCCGTGTAGTAACATCACTAAACAGGCATTCATCCACACTACTGCATAGTGACTCTATTTACTGCTCATTTATTTAGGACTTGATTATACAAGTTTTAAATTAAATGTGCAGTAACCACTGTGCATTAATGAACATATAGACGCACCCAGTAAGTAGGTGATTTAACCCCTAAAGTTACTTCCTAATTCTCAGGCTACTCAAGTATTGCTCAGAGGAGCCTCTAGCTAGTTATAACGTATGGTTATGGTCCCTAAGAAACCATACTGCAGCTGCGAGTGGACATAGCAGAAGGGGCTTGTCCTGCTGATGGCTACACCCACAACTCTCCCCCTTTGCCTAAGTTACTTAATAAACTTTCCCAAGGTCATTAGACCTGATTGGCATTTACACGTATGACCCTTTCCAAACTCCGGTATTGTGAAAAAGAGTTAAAATGGGTGTATGTTAAGTTTTACTTCACCTCCAGTGAAGTGTTGTAAAAGAGCTTGAGCATAGACAAGAATCAGGCTCATTGACTTTATATTGCACCAGTACTTCATTAGCAGAGAGATCCCACAAGCATGGTCCTCTCCTGGACTTGCCTCTTCCATGACTTTGATCCACCTCTTCTTAGGATCAAGAGGGGATGTTTTATGGGGTGTCCAGTGACCTGTGACTAACAGACCATGGCTACATAGGGCTGAACTCAGCTCTCTCTCCACCAAAATCACAAGCTAAAGGGGGGCACTGTTCAGTAGAAGCAGGAGGATGTCCCAGCCGTGGAAGCCACCTGACATAGGACGATACAATCCTGCAACACGATTTTAAAATGTGTTAGTGGCTGGTCCACATTGAGGGGAACAGCCTGATGCTTCTTCCAGCTCAAGGGGTGACTCCTGTTTTAAAGGCACAGGTCCGTGCTACGGTGCTGATGGTCCTGCTGACCGCTGGAGGAGATGCTCTCTGCAGTCACATCCAGACCCCCAGTGGGGACAAGCAGAAATAACCAAGAGAGGATCAGTGAATCAGATCTGAAACAGGGCACAGGGCTAAGGGTAGTTTGTGCAGACAGTCAGCCACCATAAGCCAGAACTGCCTGAGCACCTGCACTTGCATACTTTGCCATGGCCCAAAGCAGGTGGACACATCTGGGAACCGTGGCTAGCAACCATTACTGCCACAGCCCCAGAGCCTAGGTATAACCCTATGATGTACTTTTCCAAGGAGCCATTAACCTTTGCAACAAGGCAGGAGTTTGTGCCCATCATTTTGCAGGGGAGGAAGCTGAGGTGTGAAGAGAAGAAAGCTCATATTAAGGTTTCTCCAGCATTGCTGATTGCCAGGGAAGTATCTACATCCATGTCTTGCTTGCTTCTGTTGCTCTCCAAGCTGGAGGCTGTCATCCTGCAGCTGGCAGAGGATGCTGGACCTTCTTACAGGGCTGTAGAGAGGCCGTGTCAGGGATGCAGGAGGAGCAAAGCGAGTAGTCCCATTCATTCCCCAGCCCCCAAGGTCATCCGCTGGGAGGGCTGCACTGATTGGGATGGTGACAGGTATAGCAGCAGCCACGTGCTGGCCCTAATGTCTCCTACCCTCTGCAAGCTGCTGCTGCCTGGGTTATCACCTCCTCCTGAGCTCATAATGAAACAGGGAGTGACTTGACCTCCTAAAGTCCAGAGAGGTGGACAGTGGAGCCTGGCCTGAGCCTGGCCACATCAGAAACTGAGTCAGAAACTGCGGTCTGATCCCTCCGCTGGCACACTTGGTTCTTGAGAGACATGTGGCCCGGGCAGATGCCCTCAGGAGCTGAGTTTCTGGATGCTTTCCCCTGCACGCTGTTGCCAGGGATGATGTCTGCCCAGCCTGGCTGGTTATTATCACTCCTTTTACTGTTAATTGGCCTGCAGACCACAGCCCTTCTTTCACAGCTGTGAAAGTGGCCCCTCCAGCCTGCCTTTGCTGTGGCTTTTCTTTGCTTGCATCTGCACAAACACGCAGGGCACTGCTCCCTGAGACCTCACACACACGCCAGCCTTTGCTGAGGTTTCCTCTATCTGTTCAGCTGACTCGGCCATTAGCAGGAGGTTTGGGGACAGGCCTTCCCCAGATTGCACCCCCCCAAGGTTTTTCTATATGCCCTTTTTTTTCTTCTCCACTCCCCTGTCCTCGCAGCAGCAGGATGAACAGCAGTAACTCCTACGAGGCCATTCGACAAGCCCTCCCCTCCATCTCCCTACACCATCCTCCTCTCCATGCATCTCCCTTTCTGCAAACCCAAGGAAACCAGGCTGCCGGTCAGCTTGTTTCAGCAACATCCTCTGGCCATTTTATAGCATCAGCTTTACCTTCCAAACGTCTTATGGTAAGGACCACTGAGCAAAGGGAGAGGGCACGGGAGCCAGTTCAACCCCAGCTCCAGCTGCGGAGATCTGGCTGTTGTGCAGCCCTTTTGTGCCCCTGGGTATAAAGAAGATGGCTTACAGCTCAGGATGGGCCCTGTGAGCTCTGTGACCCATCATTTAGAGGATAGAGCCTATGTTTCAGAGGTCTTGTTGTCCTCCTTACGGGTTGGGAAACATGCTTAGGGACATCAAAGGGCCAGCTTTGGTTCAGCATCAGTATGGGTACACATAAGACCTCAAGACCTAGAATCTGGGTCTGCCCCCAAAAACATGTGTCCAGTTTGACCATGCAGATCTGTTAGTGTTAGACAGGAGACTAAAGCTGAGGTGGCAAGGTGGAGTGACTTTCCAAAGGTTGTCAAACTACTCAGTGGCAGAACGGGCCACAGAACCCGCTTCTTCCAAGCCTACAGCATTCATCTAGCAAAACCAGGTTGGGAAAAACCCCTGACAGTGGCAGTGAGTGGCCCCACCGTGCCCCCTGTAGTCAACCAGGATCCCCAAAGGACTTTCATCTGCTTATAATGACCTGTCTTGTGGCTACTACCCCTGAGAAGCTTGTATCATTCCAGCTGTTAAGACCCAGCAGAAGAACCCATCATACGTCCAACTTACATCTCACAAAATAGGTCAGCTGTGGCATGTGGCCTTCACAGCTGCCCATACGCGGGGCTGGTATGTCGCTTTTTTGGTTGGGGCTGGTGATTAGGAAACTGGAATGGATGTTTGCTTTTGACCCCCAAAATATATATGTTTCCTTGAGCCCTGGAGAGTCATCATGTAGGTGAAACAGATTCGATTCAAATTGAACCCAAGGAATTTTTTTCCAAGGGGGAGAAGGGCTGTCTTGTCCAGAGAAAGAGCGTATTTGTTGCATGGGGTTATTCTTACACACAGGAGAGCAGGGGAATGCATATTGTCCTGAGTGCAATATAATCACAAAATCACAGAAAATGAGGGTTGGAAGGGACCTCGGGAAGTCACATCTAGTCCAAGCAGGACCAGCCCCAACTACATCATCCCAGGCAAAGGTTTGTCTAGATGGGTCTTAAACTCCTCCAAGGATGGCGCAGACTACAGCGGACTGCCAGACTGAGAGAGTTGCACCTGTGTCCTCTCCTGACTACAGAATAAATGTCCTGCCAAGTAGGATCTGGAGTAAATTACTCAGGAGGAAAAGGACAGTGTGCCTATGCTGAAAGCCTCTTGCTATGTCTTTATGTAGCACAATGCAGCACTGATCTCATACAGGACTTCTAGGTTTGATCATACGGCAGCTACTACTTCTAATATAGGCAAATAGCAAAGCAGTTAGCTAAACCGCCCTCGTGTCAAGGAGTGATAATCTCATTTTTGTTCTGCCCCACACATGGCAGGGAGAGTATTTACTGTGGATTAAGTGATGCAAACCTACTCACCTTCAATCTGTTCAGGTGTGAATTCAAGCTGAAAAAGAGTAAGAAAATAAAAGATCAGAGATTAGCTGCTCTGCTGAAGCCCCTTGGTTCTTGACGTCTCTGCAGAAGAATAATGCAATAATAAACAACGAGCGTGGGAAGGGACCTCAGGAGGCCACAGCTAGTCCAAACCCCTGCTCAAAGCAGGATCATCCCTGCGGACCATAATACCATAGGAATTACTGATGAAAAAGACTTGTTAAATATTGAATCCAGATCTTACTAGCATGCCTGGATGGGTCCCTGCAGCATAAGCCTCTAGGACAACAGGGAAACATGATACAAGGGCTGGGCATTTCTAAGGTCCTGGGGATGTGGCCAGGCTCAGGTTGGAGTCAGAAGAGAGTGACTAAAGTCTCAGTTGGCCAGGGCTTCAAAGGGTGCAAACTGACTTGAATCCATAGAAGTGGATGGGCCTTTGCTGATTTAAATCATAGAATTATGGAAGGGAGCTTGGGAGGTCACATCCAGTCCAACCCCCTGCTCACAGCTGGACCAGCCCAACTGCATCATCCCAGCCACGGCTTCTCAAGCTGGGCCCTAAAAACCTCCAAAGATGGAGAGTCCACCATCTGTCTAGGTACCCCGTCCCGGTGCATTACTACCCTCCTAGTGAGAACGATTTTTCCTAATATCCAGCCTCAACTTCCCTTGCTGCAGCTTGAGCCCATTGCTCCTTGTCCTGTCATCTGCCCCCACTGAGACCAGCCCAGCTCCATCCTCTTTGCAGCCCCCCTGCAGGGAGGTGAAGGATGGCATTAAACCCTACCTCCGTCTTCTCTTTTCTAGACTAAATCAGCCCAGGTCCCTCAGCCTCTCCTCACCAGTCCTGTCCCCCACCCCCTGAACCATTTCCATTGCCCTCCGCTGGACTGTCTCCAATGTGTCCACATCATGTCTAGAGGGGAAGAATCACTTCCCTCAGTCTGCTGACAACGCTCCTACTAATAAAGCCCAGGATGCCAGTAGCCTTCTTGGCAACAAGGGCACACTGCTGGCTCATCTCCATCTTCTTGTCCACTGTCACCCCAGGTCCCTTTCTGCAGAGTTGCTGCTTAGCCAGTTGGTCCCAAACTTGCAGCAATGCATGAGACTCTTCCATACTAAGTGCAGGATTTTGCACTTGCCTTTGTTGAACCTCATTAGATTTTCCTTATAATCTCATGATTGTAATGGTTGATATCTTATCATGTTCAACTCTTTAATATTCAGCTTCTCCTTTACATAGATAAATGCAGTTCACTTTGCCCTCAGTGAGGTATCAACCCATTCCCGCAGTTTGGGTTTCTATGAAGTCTCAGTGCATGCCATTGCCAGCCACGTGGGCACCTCTACAGACGGGGTCATTCTTGAAGTGCTTGTCTATACCAGGGAGATTTGGAAATCATAGTCACTTATAGTCTGACATTTTAGCTGGCTTTCCAGCAAGCTTGAAGCTGAGTCCCCACGGAGACTGGTCAGACAGATGGATGTAGTTGGAAGCCATGTAAAATGAACCATAGGCCAGTGGCTGTCCCCCTGCTCTGGCCAGCAGGAAGATGTATGATGTCTAGATGGGTGAGGGCCGAAGGTGCAATTTATTCCACACTGGGATTGTACAGGATGATATATTGCTTTGGTGCAGGTTGGCCTCACAAGACCTGTGCTTCTCAAGGCCATGCCATTTATCAACCAGACCACATGCCCCTGTTCCTGATGGGCAGCACCACATGGGTGCTGGTTTTGTGTGGCTTATGTTGCTGGTAGGTCACCATGCTGGAGCTGAGTGAACTGCCCTCTTCCTCTGCCTGCTCCAGTGCCTTGCCTCCCCATCTCATCCCACAACCACACACTATGTACACCTCCCAGCAGACACGTGCACACTGATGCACAGCATACACACCGGCATTCATGCATTGCAGTATACACCCACACACAAATGCACAACCCTCACACATGTTGCGCATATTATACATATTCACATGATCATAACTAAGTGCATGCAAACCCATGGCACACGACATACACTGCAGTACACACACGTGCACACTTGCATATTCTAGGCCAAACTTTCCTCTTGAGGCCCAACAACCACTCTTTGCTCTCCTGCTTTCATGTTCAAGTCCCCATTTTAAAACGTGGCTCACTGGTAGGTTCACGACAGATTAAGTCAAAAAACCTGCACCAATTGGCAAAGGTTGTGCATCTCAAATTCATGTGGCTTTACTGTGAAATCAAAGAGACGCTGGTCAGATGGGGTCCAGATGAGGAGTCAAATGCTTCTCATGTTGGAGTTTTTATCTGAAACTCAAAGCCACCTAGATTCAAGTCTCAGAATAACAGGAGCCCAGGGTAGGAGTGATCTGAAGAGCCGAAACAAATTATCGGGAGGGTGGGACATGTACTGGACCACAGCAGGGATCCATTTTCCATTACAGGAAGGTTGGCTGCATTGTAAAGGGGCTTGCCAGGAACTAGATGTTCTGGTCCTTACTACTGACCTCCTCTTCGACCTTGACCAAGTCACCTAGGGCAGACTCCTATTTCCTCTTATGGGCTTAAATGGCATTTACCCAAATGCATAAACACCACCTTGGGCACTTACTTATGGTTTGCCATCCTATGTCCACTTTTTGTCCAACTACTCAGTTGGTTTAATAAAAGATCTACCCAAAGAACCTGGCCCATGGATGTCCAAGCTCTTGTCCACATGCTGTAGCCTCCACCCTTAGCCAGGAAGGTGCATGGCTCTGTACAAATGTACCGAAGCATAGATCCTGAAATGATCAAGACAGCAACTTCTCCACCTAGCTTGTCCTTTTGCCCCTGGCTACATATACCTTCTTCTTCTGGCTGCCCAGGGGCCTGGCTTCAAGAGAAGGTTAATGAGTGTCTAACCTGTGGCCTGGTATTTAGAAGTTTGGGCTAAGAAGAGATGCAGATTTAAACCTCTCTGGCCAAGGGGACTGAGAACTTGTATCCCCTGCTGCCCGAGTGGCTGCCCCTAATCAGTTGACTATTGGGTTAACATATACCCGCCTCTGCTTAGCATTGATTTTTGCCCAGCTGCATTTTTGTGACTTAGGTTTGCGTCCGGGTAAACAAATGGGTAGCCACGTCCTCCAAGAGCACAGCCTACGGCATGTACTTGGTAGCTAGGTGAATGCTAGGGATCATAAGTGTCCACAAGTGCCAAAAACAGCAATTACAGGGCCTGGGTAAGTGCCACATGGATGTGTCCAGTGAAACGGTAATCCGTCCTTAGCCTCCCTGCATGGATCCAGGGAGGAAGTATGCATGCTATGGGTTCCACCAGATTACCTGTAATCTCCCATGCCTCTAACACTATCCATGCCAACATTACATTGGCCGGATAGATATGGTGTGAATTAATCTTCTCTTGGATCCACAACACAGAAGGGAGTCCAGTGGAGGGCAACTAAAATGGTTAGGGGGCTGGGGCACATGACTTATGAGGAAAGGCTGAGGGAACTGGGCTAATAACAGGCTTCAACTACATGAAGGGTCGCTCCAAGGAGGCTGGAGCTGGACTGGTCTCAGTGGGGGCAGATGGCAGAACAAGGAGCAATGGGCTCAAGTTGCAGCAAGGGAAGTTGAGGTTGGATATTAGGAAGGATTTTCTCACTAGGGGGGCAGTAAAACACCAAAATAGGTTATCCACAGAGGTGGTGGACTCTCCATCCTTGGAGTTGTTTAAGACCCGGGCAGATAAAGCCGTGGCTGGGGTGATGTAGTTGGGGCTGGCCCTGCTTGGAGCAGGGGGTTGCATTAGATGTGACCTCCCGAGGTCCCTTCAACCCCCATTTTCTAGGACTCTATGACATCCAGGTCTGGTTTCTGCCTCTAAATATCCCAAACAACAGCAGTAGTATAGATTGGATTTAGGGTCTTTTAACCACCTAACCCTCAGGACAGGTCAAGTTAATAATAAGAATACCCATTGCTTCCAAAGCACTTTTCATTCATGGATTTCAAAGTGCTTTGGAAAGGAGAAGTATATTTATACCCATGTTACAGGTGACAAGACAGAGGCACAGGAGCATGCAGTGTCTATAGTCACCCAGCACATGACCTGGGAATGGGATTTGGGTCTCTTGGTGCTAGTACCATGCTCGCTCCACTGAAAAGCACTGTGTTTGATAGAAAGCTGGTCTTCAGTGTCCTTCCCACGTAGCTGCACCAGAGGTAGATCATTCCTGCTATAAACGATATCACAGATGAGGGGCTGGAGAGATTTTCCTTGAGGCCAGGTTATCTCAGGACTTCCTGCTGCAAGGTTTCTTGACCCATCCTCTGAAGTATTGGAAATGGGATATTTGGCTAGGTAGACTTCTGGTCTACTTCTGGTTGGCCATGCCCATGACTCCCTCATGCAGACTGGTGAATGCAAAGCTGTGCAGATGGAAATCAGAGGAGAGGAGGAGGTTGGTGCAGAGTGACTGCGTGCGGCTCCTCTCGCCACGGTGTTTGGAGAGCTTCACCGTGTCGGGAGCTGGAGGATTTTGATGGACGAATGTCATAGCAACCCGAGAAGGCTTGGTAACAAATACTAACGAGGTTGCCAGTGCTGCCACCTCGGCATGGCTTCCTCTTGGAAACCAGCATGAATATGTGGGTGGTATCTCATGCTATTTTCTCCCCTCTCTGGGAAAAAAACCACCGCAGAGTTATTGGGAGCAGCGAGTCATCAGTTACCCAGCCACAAGTTACCACTGAAAATGGATGGGAAACAAAACAGACCTCTGAACTATATTTAGATTCAGTATGGTTTTCAAAAGCAATGTGCCGTTCTCGAGATCTAAGTGTTCCCAGAGGTCTCCATTTCACGACCGGGCATGGAGATAGGGAGATGGGGAGGGAGAGACACCCCAGGTTTGTTGGCCCTGGAACCAGTGCTTAAAAAAAAAGGTAAGTAATATGCAGTCCCCAACTTCAGGCACTAGTCTGGAGGTGTTAAGTATTGCCCAGGCACCTGTGATTACAGGGGATGGAGTGCTTTTGAAAAGCTGGTTGTTTTGGCTCTATTTACGCTGCCATCGGGAGCCGCGACGGCAGGATATTTAGCAGCATCTCAGCTGGCTTTCAGCTACTTCACTCAATGCAATAAGTATTTGAGGGCACCACAGTGTGGCGTTCCTCTACCATGTATGTCCCTGTGATCCCAAGCCGACTTGTATAACCCACACCTAGCGCTGCCCTGCTTCACCCCCAAATCGTCCGGGAGACTTTTAGGGGTAGTAGTACAATGTCCTCAATGAGTCCCTGACATGGGAACTTTCCTGCCAAGGTTAAAATGTTGGGCTCAAGTCTGCAGACAGCTCCTGTGACCTTCCGATGTGGCTGCTAGCCGCGCAGCCTCCAGGGACGGAGACACACATAGCACTTTGCCCGTTTTAAATGCAGTGTAAACCTGAAGCAGCCTATTCCGCTGATAAAAAAATTGCTTTCCAAAAGCGCACCTGGACAATCAAGTCCTAATTTGAACTGGTTTGAAATGGTCGCAGCAGAGAGCAAGTGTTGTGTAACACGACTCTAATTGGTCCTCCAGATATCCCACACTGCATTGCTGCTCACCCCCTACCAGGGCTGCAACTGGCTACTCTGGTAGGCAACCATAACTCTCTGCCTGCTTTTTTTCCCTTTTGTTGGCAACTTTTTATCCCTGGGCTCCCTAGTCCAAGCTATCTTTCTAAAGACCAGCTATGTCCTCATCCCTTATCATCATGCCCCCAGCCCTTGAGAACCCAAAAACCTGGGTGCAAGCAGTGGTGTCCTTGGGGTTGCTGGGGCCCCGGCAAGAGAGTCACATGGGGACCCTTAGAGGCTTCATTTTGATGCCCTAGAAGCAAGTCAGACATGTTCAATTTCAATTTCTCTTTGCCCCAGCCATGAAACTTATTCATAAATTGAAAAAAAAACTTTTTAAATAATGTCACCCCCCAAAAAATTGTTGCAAAATTCTGGAGCCCCTAAAACGTGGGGCGGTCACCCGGTTTGCCCTCCCCTAAGGCCACTGCTGGTGCAAGCATGTACTTATCCACTGGAAGGTACAGAGAAAGCCATGGGACTTTACACCGCTGTGAAGCGGTTCCCAAGCAGTGACATTTCAAAATGGTTCGATCCTTACAGGTGCTGCATCCCTAGTTCATCTTCTGCGAGGTGCGGCCCCATGGTAGCTGGCACTGTGTGAGCGCACCTACACTGGTCCCGAAACAGGAGGCAACCGCAGCTCAGAAGCAATATAGCCACGTTCACATGATGCCGCATGCAGGAGAAGTGGCTCTGCTTCTCAGAGCTAAGCCCCACACTTAGAGCACCCACACCAGGCCCACAAGCTGGATCTGACCCTCAGGGCTGTCCCGTCTGGCCTGGTGGCTACCAGAAGCTGCAGGCGTGTCTAGGGAGGGGCACGGCCCGCCACAAAATTCAGGGCCCTGGGCTTCCCTGCATGAGGCCGCTGGGGCTGGCCCTGCTTGGAGCAGGGGGTTGGACTAGATGTGACCTGCTGAGGTCCTGTCCAACCTCATTTTCCAGGATGCTCTGGCATCCAGGTTGAGTTTCTGCCTCTAAATATCTGAAGCAACAGCAGTAGTGTGGATTGGATGTCGGGTCTTTTAACCATCTAACCCTCAGGGCGGGTCAAGTTGATAATAAGAACCCACTGCTTCCACAGCACTTTTCATTCATGGATTTCAAAGTCCTTTGGAAAGGAGACGTATAATTATGTCCATGTTATAGGTGGCAAAACAGAGGCACAGGAGCATCCAGTGTATAGTTGCATGGGTTATTGTGCTCTCACGCACTGGGAAATGCCGTCCTTGGAGGTTTTCAAAACCCAAGTAGACAAAGCCCTGGCTGGGATGATGTAGCTGGGGCTGGTCCTGCTTGGAGCAGGGGGTTGCACTAGATGTGACCTCCTGAGGTCCCTTCAACCCTCGTTTTCTATGAGTCTATGATCCCATCCAATATGCAGGTTTACGCAGTCTGTCTTCAATACTCTCCACAAGCCCATGAAGTTATTCCTATGCACACACACATGATATGTCTCAATGCTGGCAAGACTTTTTTTTGATGCATCCTGTCTGAAGCAAGCATGCAACTCCTAGGAAATAAATCCTATTCATAAAACCGTGCTAAGGCTAAAGCACTATCCAGAAGGATATCAGGAGAAAAGTATTCAGACAATGTGAGGAAGGCATCCCGAAAATGGTAACAATGCTCTTTTCTTCCATAGCGTCCCCTCTTAAATGAATAACAAGGGTCTGAACCGGCCAGGGCAGGGGCCTGTTTGGAAGGTAGAAGATGCTTTCTCACGGCAGACCAAGTTAGGAAGCAGAAATGCTGAGTATGGAAAGAGGCCCAGAAACGCATCAAGGTCTGCCTCAACGTGTTGAGGTGACCTTGGGAGCTGGCAAGATTTTTTCCACTAAGCTTTTTTTCTAAAGCTATTAATACCCAGCGTCCCCGCTACTGTGCTGGACAGCCCGAGCCGCAAACCCATCATAAAGCCTTTCTGTCGCTTGCAAAGTGTGCTCATATCTGTTCGTGCCTGTCGCTCTTCTGTTGACAGCAGCTTGCGATCTCTTGCAGGCCCTGCCTTTGAAAACCCATTTGGCCTGGGGGATGGCTTCATGAGGTCCTTCAACCCCATCATCCCCCCAAGATAATCACAGAGAGGTAGACCTTCACGCTATACCATAGTACAAAGGAAGGGCAAAATTCCCTCAACTTACCCAGTGGTGCATATGTAGCCTCCGGGCCGCAATATTTGGTGCCTATGGAGATTTTCGATTTAGTTTTAGAATAGAATCACTTTATACACATACTGCCAGAAAGGGGAGACTGGAAGAGAATTGCCATTATAAGTCAAGGAGCAGCACACCTATAATCTAGCAAACTTTCTCCCAAAGGGTGGCTTGAACACATGTCTTGTGCTTGCCAAATAAATGCAAGAACCCGGGCAACCTCCAGCCCTCCTCTTGCAACTGGCCTGCAGCACTTTGCTTTTCTACTCACTGGGGAACAGAAATGAGAGTTTCTGCCCACCGTGGAGAGGAGCCAAGGCAAGGGCCAAACCCTAGAGCCATCAGTCTTATGGGCTGCATCCAGCTCTTTGAGCCGTGCTTCCTCTGACTTAGCTGCCTCCTCCTAGCCCCATCTCTCTCTCCCTCCTGGCTTCCCATTGAGCTGGCTTTTGGAGGAGAGCTGAAAGGGACCCAGGGCGCTATCTAGGTCTTGATCTTCTGATATAAGCCCTCTGCTGAGCAATTACAAAGACGAAACA
Source organism: Crocodylus siamensis (assembly GCF_052110815.1). Taxonomy (NCBI): domain Eukaryota; kingdom Metazoa; phylum Chordata; order Crocodylia; family Crocodylidae; genus Crocodylus; species Crocodylus siamensis. Next base: position 204,114,083 of record NC_143399.1, read on the forward strand.
TAGGTTTGGACCACTCTAGGTGAGGGGGACCTAGACCCTGGGTCTCCCCTTCTTTGGACAGTGTCCTCAATACTTGGCTATTGGGCTACAGATTGGAAGTGTTTTGCTAAATTAGCTGGAAAGCAGACTTTTGGGGGGAGAGGGGGCATGTGCTCCAATTCAGTGACTACTCTGAGCTGAAAGAATGGGGAAGAATTTAAAAAAAAAAAAAGGTCAAAATTTCCATCGCGGCATTTTCAAAGTGAAGTCTCAGGAAGGCAGAAGGGCAATTTTCGACGTCACCTCGCAAAACGGCATTTTGCACTGGCCAAACAGTCCTAAATTAAAAGCCGGGTTGTAAGAAAGGGAAGGAGAGGTAGATGAAAAAGGAGTTAAATGACTCTGAAACCAAACTAAAAAAGAAAAAAAAAAGTTTAATATAAGCAAGTGCTTTGGGGTGACACAACATGATTTTTCTGTTGCTGTTTCTCTGGAAAAAAAACCCAAAACCCCCAAATTTCTGTTTCAGTTCAACCCAGATGGAATATTTCTCTGATTTCTCATCTCACCCACCAAGCCAAAACCAAAGGTAGTTTCAAGTGAGGGGTGGAAATGGCTGATCTCTCTGACATGTCAAATCAAATGAAACCCACGCAGCTCTCTGATGGAAGCGTCGCTTGTGAGACCCAGCAGCGTAAAGATGGGGAAAAAAAATAAGTGATCTTCAAAATGTCAAGCAATAGTGACAAGTGTCTGTGTTTAGCCGAAGTGTTACATTGCTTAACTGAGTTTGGTTGTGTACATTCAGAACAGCTGCAGCTATAAAAGAGGATCAGGACATAATCTTTTTCAGCTTGCAATGAATAACTTCTGGCTAAGAGCCAAACTGAACCCGGGGGCAGATTAATTGATGCTTACGGGTTGGCTAAGGAGATCAGTTTGGCCCGTTAAAAAAACACCGGCGAATTACAGCATGATTCCTTCGAGAGCGGCACGTCTGCTAGCTCTGCCAACAGTGGCACAAAACCAGGGCTCTTAATCTTGCCAATGCTTTATCACTATGATTTTTTGGAAGAGGCTATGCCACTGCAGTGTTTTGCAGGCAGGCATGCAGGTACACAGGAGGCAGAGTGATATTTCTGATCAGACAGCTGGGGCTTGTCAGCAATGGGATTTTTGATCATGTAAACTGAAAGGCAAAGAGATGCATTAAATATATAATGGGATTCAGTTGCAAGCCTGGCTGTTTTGCCATCCCGGGCTGCAAACTCATTTGCATTGTAATATGATGGGGTCAGTGTTGTTCTGTCACAAACCCGGGCTTTTGGGACTGTAGCTCGCATCATGACCTCATGGTGACGATGGCTCTGGGAGACTTCATCCCTAATGCCCAGGATTCCTGATGCTTGCACTGCATTGTGTTACATGGTGTGGTTCATGTCTCCAGTTTGTGGTGCCCTGACTTTGACACACCTTTTCCACCTATGACCCAGCCAGTTCAGCCATCCTTTATGACTATCAGAGGAGTACTAGGGGACAGGACTGGGGAGGAGCGGCTGAGGGAAATGGGCTGATTTAGTCTGGGGAAGAGAAGACCGAGGGGGGATTGAATAGCAGCCTCCACCTCCCTGCTGGGGGGCTGCAGAGAGGATGGAGCTGGGCTGGTCTCAGTGGGGGCAGATGGCGGGACACAGAGCAATGGGCTCAAGCTGCAGCAAGGGAAGTTGAGGCTGGATATTAGGAAAAACTTTCTCACTAGGAGGGTGGTGAAGCACTGGAACAGGTCACCCAGAGGGGCGGTGCAGTCTCCATCCTTGGAGGTGTTTAAGAGCCAGTTGGCTGGGATGATGTAGTGGGGGCTGGTCCTGCTTGGAGCAGGGGTTTGGACTACATGTGACCTCCTGAGCTCCCTTCAACCCTCATTGTCTATGAGTCTATGATTCTGCTATGTCTTATCGCTGTATTGTGCATGAGTGTGTATGCACATGTGTGTATATGCACACCCACACACACATATATACACCCTAAATACATACATAGATGTACAGCCATATGAGTTTGGATATAGATATAGATATAGAGATAGATATAGATATAGATATGGAGCAGTTCACCTTTCCCCTGAAAAGATAAATGAAAACTAAGGGATTGCTGAAATAAGGGCTACAATCTCAGATGTCACCTGCCAGCACAGCTTCTTTGAAAATAATGTGCCAGCTCCTCGTCTGGTGTAAATCAGCTCATCTCCACTGAAATCAAGGGGCTAGGTTTCTAGATGGTGGAAACCCCTGTGGCACAATAGAAACAAATGGACCAGTTTCTCTCTGGACTTAGTTGGCCCGGCTTCTCTGAAGGGAACAAGCAAACTGTCAGCTGTGAATCATCAACCCTATTGAATCAAAGCGGCCCAGTCCCCAAATGGCCATAGCTCTCTTAAGCATGATCGTGATCGTGACTCCGGGTGATGCTAGCCTACACCAGCCAAAGGCCTGGCCCTCAGGGAAGTGAGACTGCAGATAGGTATGAGTGCACTGGAGATCCCCTGGGCACTATTAGTGGTGAGAGCAGCCAGCTTTCTGCCCATGAGCATCCAGCAAGCAATCCTGGGACGTGTCTGTCTCACAGAGGGAGCCTGGCTGTGAGGTGCATGCATGCCCTTGGCATAGCTTAGAGATTTCCATTTAAGTTTAGTTGATTCCCCCACCTCCCCATCTGCTTCTGACTGTTTAAAGTGCCAGGCCGAGCAGAGGGAGGAGAGACCGAAATGAAACAGGAGAGAAAAATGTGGGGGAAAAAAAAAAAGGAAATCATAGGGAGTAAAGTTTGCATTGTCCCTCTGGTGATGCTGATTCTGTTTCCTTTCCCTAAATGCTTTCCAACCCTTTCAGCTCCCAACCGGGCTTATGAATGAAAGGACAAGCAATCTGTTCACAGGTGGCCCTGCTTTTTAATCATCGCCGAGCTAGTTTGGAAACTCTGGGTGCTGTGTGGTCATGGTGTTTCTCTATTGCAGGGGAAGCCAGTTCTGCAGAAGATTAGAAGTGTGAGCCTGTGGCGGAAGCACTAGGTCGGGATTCAGGAGATTAGAGAGCGCCCGTGGCTCTGCCACAGCCCTGCAACGTAACCTCAGGCATGTCTAATCACTTCCTTGTCTGGTCTCTCTAGACTCTGCACATCAGGGGCTGTGTCTTGCCATGCGCTAAGTTCTGGACCCAACTATACAAGGGCAGTACAAAGGCACAAGATGCCCTTTTATTTTTAATGCACAGACAGCAGCCAGCATGGAGCAGGGAGGGAGGGCAGCTTGCTCGTTAATGCGCCCAGCTGCTATGGGAAGTAAAAAGTTCCAGAAATAGGCCTGGTATAGGATACTTATAATCACAGACAATGAGGGTTGAAGAGACCCCAGGAGGTCACATCTAGTCCAACCCCCTGCTCACAGCAGGATCAGCCCCAACTACATCATCCCAGCCAGGGCTTTGTCTAGCCAGGTTTTAAACAGCTCCAAGGATGGAGAGTCCACCACCTCTGGGTAACCTGCTCCAGTGCTTCACCACCCTCCTAGTGAGAAGTTTTTTTCTAATATCCAACCTCAACTTTCCTTGCTGCAGCTTGAGCCCATTGCTCCTTGTCCTGCCATCTGCCCCCACTGAGCACAGCCCAGCTCCATCCTTTCTGCAGCCCCCCTGCAGGGAGGTGAAGGCTGCTATTCAATCCCTCTCGGTCTTCCCTTCTGCAGGCTAAATCAGCGCAGTTCCCTCAGCCTTGCCTCGCAAAACCATGTGCGCCAGCTCCCAAAACATTTTCATTGCCCTCCTGTACTTCCTCCTGTAGCAGAAGCCTATGGTACGGCTATGTTACGTACATATGGCTAAGCACCAGGTTACGGCTCTCCCAGTCGCACCCCAGTCTCTCTCCTGTGCAGTCCCTGAGAGTTTTCCTGCTCTTGGTCCGTGACATCCTGCCCCTTCTTGCATGAGTGCTTAATGGGTGTGAAATGCAGCCGTTCTGACCTCTCGGGCCCAGGTGTAAGTGATGCACAAGCAGAGGTGAGAGGACTCAACCCCTGAGTTCTTGCTTCCCTTAAGGATTTTTTTCCCCACCCAGCTCTCCCCTTTACGGTCTAATTTTAATTTTTTCCCTCCCCTGCCTCATTTTGCCTCCTGGTTTCTGGAAGAAATAAACGCTCCATTTCTACAGCTCTGCTCGGGAAAAGTTTTCACGCTTCGAGCCAAGCTTTCTGCACGCCTTCCTTTTAAGCACAATCGTTATTGCACGTTACACAAGTGATGATGGAAACCATATCCGCTGAGGTTTAACGGCTGTATGAGCTGAGCGCATGGCAGAGCTGCTCCCTCTTTGGCGGGGGCTTTCAATAACACGTGGCTCGTTTGGACACACATTGCGACTCCGTCTGTAAAGAAGCTGACAACATGGGGCCTGGCTAGAAAGAACGATAGGGCGGCCAGGCGAGCTCCAGCACAAGGTTGCTTGTGAGGTCTGATGTAAGACCAGCTGAAGAACTAGCCTTAGTGTATATACTGTTATCAGTAGCACGCATGCAGGCTGTGTTAACAGGGGCAACGTTAGCTAAACCTCATAGTTCAAAGACTCATATGAAGGTCGAGAGAGCTTTCTCTCCTATTTCCCAAGCCCCAAATGTATAGAGGTGAGAAATAGTTCTCATTGACTTCAGTGAGAGGTGGATTAGGCTCTATCTGCATACTAGCAAGTTGCAATCCTCCTTTCCAGGTTCTCTTCTGCAGGCATGAAGAAGGCATGAAATGCATGAGCAGTGTGCCCAGGCAGCTGCCATAGACTGAGTTCTGGCTGCTACAAGCCTTGAAAGTTAGAAAGCTGCTCTCACTAAGAACTTGCCGTGAAAATACCAAGTGACAATCTCATCATCTCAACCCAAGGGGAAATGTACAGGCGCTTGGTCTCTTTGTCAATACCCTGACCAGTGCACAGTGTAAAAGGACCCCAAAACAGGTGAAACTCTGAAAGGAGGTAACACTTTCTAGCTTCTGGGCTACATTACATGCTGCAATTGAAGCCAGAAACAATGCAATGCAAGCCAGAAGCTAAAACAAGGAGGGTCATAGAAGTATGGGCAGAAAAATAAAAATTGATATTGGGATACCTACAGGATGAAAGACAGCAAAAGAGAGATATAATAATTTGGAGTGGTGGTGTAGCCATGATGGTCCAAGAAATATGAAAGTGATGAACTGAAATATCTGGATAGGCATCTGGCTGGGGTCATCGGACCCCAGCACTCTTTCCTGCCCAAGCAGGGGGTCGGACTTGATGGTTTGTTGAGGTCCCTTCCAACCCTACATCTATGAACCTATGGATATAGGAAGAATCATAGAAAATCCTAGAAAATTAGGGTTGGAAGGGACCTCAGGAGGTCATCTAGTCCAACCCCCAAAGTCCAACCCATCTATCGATAGATAGATAGATAGATAGATAGATAGATAGGAGCAGGTCCATGGTGGTAGGAAGATAGAGAGAGGTTATACATTGATACAAAGACAAAGAAATGGGGTGCAAGTTGATAAATAGACATACAGACAGGGTATACAGTGATAGACAAATAGAAGCAGTGTATAATAATGACAAATAGGTAGTTACAGCAGGTGCATGGTGGTAGGTAGGTAGGTAGGTAGATAGAGGGGGTGTGCAGTAATAGAAATGTAGAAGGCATTTGTGTTGATGACGGGTGGATGGATAGATAGATAGAGGGGGAGTTTACTGATAGATAAATACATAGGGTGTATGATGATGATGATGATGACAGATAGATAGATAGATAGATAGATAGATAGATAGATAGATAGATAGATAGATAGATAACAAAGAGTGGAGTTGTAGCAGTAGATAGGTATATAGAGAAAAAAGCTTGTATAGAAAAGGCTGATAGATGGATACCAAACTTCAGCCAGGTTGCAACAGCAACACAAGTTTTAGATGAGCATGTTCACCCAGCTCTGATGGTGAGAAGCTTGTACAAGTGGCTCCAGTGAAAGCTGCTATCGTGCTGGATATTGGCCATATATGTAGCAAGGAACCAGCTCTGAGTTCAGTCTAAGAGACAAACTGTTATTCTCATGCCCCCATTTTATGGAGCAAGAAGTGAGACACAGACAGAATAAGTGATTGTCATGCAGTGAGTTTGTTACAGAACCAGGACTTCTGGTCCCATGACCAGACAAGCAGATAGATAGATAGATAGATAGATAGATATCTGCTTCTCTAGTCCCTTTTTCCCCTCTTCCCCTCCTTTAAAACAAGTCCTGTTTCTAAAGACCTTTACATTTCAGTGGATTGGGGTTTTTGGGGGGAGTTGCTCTGGCATTTAGCTCCCTCTCAAAGGAAGGACACCCTGCTCTCTCCCTTCCTCGTGAGTCCTCCCAAAAAGCAAGATGAGGTTGAGCATGGTTTCCTAGAGATGAACACCCCTTGCCCTTTTGGGCAATGGCTAATTCCTATAAAGGTAGGTAGTGGTCAGATTAAAGTCCTCCTGAGCCATTGTAGGGGGAAAGGTGCTTTCTCCTCTATTAAAAGCCTGCCCATTGCTGCCAGGCTTGGCAGGGGATGTTCTGTCCCTCCGAGGCGACACGTGCTGTGCTAAATAAACGGGGAGAGCAAAAGAGCAAAGCTGCCTTTAGCTCCATGCTCCGAGGGCTCGGCATTTCGATTATGTTTGCAGCTGGGCTCTGTCCAGAAGCACCGGCATAAATCGCTAACGGGGTATGATAAGCATGACATGGGCCATACTGCAGATGCCAGGCTGGCCCCCTCGCAGCTTTGGGCTCCTGCATGCCAAGCGAGAAAAAGGCCGGTGGTAACCGAAGACAACAGCCCTTCTCGGCGGGGGGAGGCTGCGGAGAGGAAACAGAGATTGTGCTGACAGGTCGGGGACTCCTGCCTCCCCTTGTGTGAGCGAGCTGTGTGTAACATCACACTTTCCTGCCTTTCCTTACATAAAGGGGAAAGAGGCCTCCATTTATAGAAGCTAAGAGATGGGCGGTGGGGTGGGACAGACGTCGACAGGGGATTCTTTACCTCCATCGCTTGCAAAGACCTGGGTCTGGGGTGTAGCTGCAGATAGGCTAAAGAATCAGACCAGGACCCCACCTTTCCTTGTGCTTGAGAAAGATCATCTGCAGGAGGTGTGATATGGGCTCATTTCTCAGAGGGGCATGAGCAGCACCATCCTGAGCTGAATTCTTCACTGCCGTGTGTGAGGAGGCCAGAGGGGTGATGCTATATGCAGTCTGCACATCCGCCTTGCACAAAAGGTATCACAAGGCAAAGCACGGAGCAATGAGCAGACTGTTTGTTTTTAAGTGATGTGGGGTGCATTGCATATCTTTGGAGGTTACTTCCCCACCAGCTGAAAAGGAAGAGGGCAGAGGGCTGGCAGGGACTGTACTTATCTCTAGACCGGCCTTCTCCCTCAAGTAACGCTTGCAGCTCTTAAGTTAAGATGCTCCTCTTAACTCTCATGCTTCTGGGCTTTGGTGAGTTAGCTGCAAAGGGTTTATTATTTCAACTGTATGTTCAAATTTGGGGGGGAGGGGGTTCCACCTTCCTGGAAGGAATCAGGGTGGGTCAGAGCACTGAAGAGTAGACATGCCTCCTTAGGTCATCCAGCCCAGTGTCTGGTCTGTCTCAGTGGCAGGGTGGATGCTAAAGGGCCAAGTATTTAATCAAGACACATCCAGACTCTCTTCCCCTCTCCCCCTATGGTTTCCAGAGGTCTAGGAAGTCCTGATATTGAGGTTAAAGCCCTGCTAGCAAGTTTAATGCCCACCCCTAGACCTAGCCTGCATTAAACTAACCTGTCAAAATGTGGGTGGGCTGGATCTGGGCGGGGTGTCTTGTGGCCTGTAAGACCCTCAAAGCTCCCTGCCCACATTTTCTGGCCTCTCATAGAGAAATTACCGACAGATAGAAACCAGCATGGAAAGGGACTGGTCCAGAAACACTTGATTTCATGAGCATGGGGGGTGGTAAGAGAAATTTCTCTGCAAACTGAACTCTACTAAGCAGCATGTCCATAATAATAAAGGTGATGGTGAGTAAAATTATATTGCCCAGGAGAAAGGAAAAACAGAGAAGAGAAAGCAAAAGGATGCAGAGAGAGGGAGAATGACCAGAGCTAGAAGCCTGAAGCCAGATGGCATCCACACCTTGGGTATGGAAATCCTGCTTCAGGATGCACCCTATATAATCTCAGTTAGTTTCCCTGTATAACCTCATTTAGGAACAGAATACATTTATTCAGGGTAAAATGTGCCCATGGAAATCAGTCAGACTCCTTCCTTTTGACTTATTTGGAACGTCTGTCGGGTCCTATACCCTTTGCCAATTCCTAAATCCTTTACTGATTCCTAAATATCAGACCAAATCCTGTTTTCGGACATGCCAGAAGAGTAACACACTTTCCCAAAATAGAGGTACTCCAAATTTATATCAGCATAACGAGGATCAGAACAGAGGACCCAGTCCTGATCATGTTAAAATCAAGGGGAAAAGCCTCCTTCTTGATTTCAAACACTGAGTCCGTCTTTCATCCAGCTGGAAACTAAAGTGGGAAAACACCATCGGTTTTCCATCCCCAGAAGAATTGTTCAGCTTTGGGAAAGCGTTTCCTTTCCCAAATTGAAACATTGGGCATGTTTACATGTGCATTAATACACTTTAGTTAATGTGCATTAAACCTAGTACCTCCATTGTGAGGTACTAAGAAAACGTGCCTTAGCCTGCAGCAAAACCTGGACAGAATCACAATGAAGATGATGCTTTCAAGCATCCCAAAGTTGGGTGAAGCCTTCGTCCTGCCCTGGGCCCAGGCACAATAAGTTCACCACCTTGCCAAGGGTTGGCATGTCGGTGCCTGAGCATTATAGTATATACACATGTCAGGTATCCAGGGTGTAGCCTTATTGGTCCCCAGAGGCAAAAGGAATCAGGACTTGTGGTAGAGGTGATTTCTTTTATTAAACCAACTAGGTTTTTGCAATAAATAAATAAATAAATAAATCCTTTAATTGCCCAAAAGCTTTCAATTAAAGATTTTTATTTTGTTTTTATTTTATTTTTTTGCAAAAATCTAGTTGGTCTAATAAAAGAGATCACCTCTACCACGAGTCCTGAATCCATAGTAGATACATGATGCTTGGAACGAAACCCTTCTAAACCAGCAACCATCTGCATGCTCCCCGCCTCTACCCATGGCCAGTCTGGCCCTTGCGATGACACTAAAGGGAACCAAGAAGGTTCATTTTCTTACACACAAGATTTCATTTTCCTACCGTGACATCACGGCGGAACAGTTTACACCAATCTGGAGCATTTTTTAACTTAATAACACATTAGTACCGAGGCATCCTAACCTTCCTTTCAATGGGTGACTTTTTCTGGCAGGAAAAGCCCCTCGCTTTTTCTTCTTATGCGATCGCTGTCACGTCACGCTTTTCCAAGTCCCTCAACACCTGTCATCTGTCACTTGTCACCTGTCACTGGCGCACACCACGTACCCCCCCGTGCCGTCTCTCTGCCTCAAATGCATACTTAAAATTTCTCTCGGTTCCTCCCAAATAAAACCTCATTGTCATAGACATATGAAAAAAGCTCTCGCACATGCACAAGCATTCGCCTTTACACATGCATAATTACAACTCATCACGCCATGCAGCCACATGCGTACGTACAAAAGCTCTCACGCGTGTGCACACGCACATGTTCTCTCTTTCATGCAGGCACTCGCTCAAAACCTCTCACATGCAAAGCCCAGGTCTCTCTCTTGCACACACATATGTTCTCAGTCACTCACACACTCAGTCACACGCACCTGTTTTTCTCACACTCACACCCCTCTCTCCTTTCATTCATGCACATACTCAAAACCTTTCTCTCCCACTCATGCACCGGTGCTCTCACCCCGCCACACGCATACACTTTCTTCCTTTTCTGTGCAACATCTCTCATCTAGCAAACCACTCTTTCTCTGCTTCATATCCCCCCTCCACCCACTCACACACATGATCACACATGTCTTTCCATTCTCACACTCACCTTTCTAATCACAGAGCCCCCTCTTATGCTGAAACCCTCCCACGTCCTATCCAAAATGCATGTCTCAAGCTGGAGACCGAGGCTCACCAGGGCAATCTTGGTTGCTGATGTCTTCTGTGAGGCATTTGCAAACTCACTTAGGCATGCACTTATGTGCTTTGCTGCTCTGCGACCCCAAAAGGCTTTTGGTTCAATTTGCAACATCCAAACACACCCAAATCCCGTGTCCCTTCCCTACATCTTGCTCACACAAAAGCTCACTCAGGCACCTCTGAGCACTGGAGGTCTCTAACCACTCTCCTGCCTCTGAACTGAATAAAGTCCCCAAACATTTTTATTTATTGTTTAGTGCTGGCAGTGATCTCCTCCTCATTGTCCCTCATGGCAGTATCTCCCAAGGCTGCTGCCATCCATGAGTTGTCTACCCAAAAGGAAGACAACCCCCCCTGCACATAGCAATTCACTGATATTCAGAGGACGCCATGCAAGGGAAGAAATCCCAGTATGGAAGTGGGCTTTCAAAGGCCAGGACTGCAGGAGCTCCGGGCAAATAAATCATACTTGTCCTCTCTCTGAGATGTGTTTGTGGGTGAATACTGCTGTGATGGGCAGACTCCCGGCAACACTGAATGTATAACTCTCACCACAGCCTGCCCGGCTCCCTGCACATAGTTGCCTTCAAACTCATCACAACCTCTTGGGCTCTTGGTACGTGCCCGTCAAGGGGGGAAATCCTGCCTCAGGCTGCACCCTATATAATCTCAATTAGTTTCCCTGTATAACCTCTTTTAGAAGCAGCAGGTATTTATTCGGGGTAAAATGCGCCCATGGGAGTCAGCCAGAATCCTTCTCTTTGACTTCTCTGGGCTGTTTGTCAGGTCCGCTGTCCTTTACCGATTCCCAAATATTAGACCAAATCCTGTTTTTTGACATGCCAGAAGACTAATGCACTTTCTCAAAACAGAGATACTCCAAATCACTCCAATTTTCTACCAGCATAACGAGTATTGGAATGGAGGACCCAATCCTCATCCTGTTAAAGTCAAAGGGAAAAGTCTCCTTGAATTCAAGCACTGAGTCCATCCTTCAGAGTTTCGTAGTTGTTAGGGGCTGGAAGGGAACTTACCAACCAAGTTAAAAACTAGAGTGGAAAACCGATGGAGAATCGTTCAGCTTGGGGAAAGCGTTTCCTTTCCCAAATTGAAACAATGGGCAAGTCTGCACACACATTAACGTGCGTTAGGTAATGCGCATTAAATCTAGTTCCTCCATTGTGAGGAACTAAGAAAATATGCATTAGCCTGTCTTAATGCACATTAACTAAAGACTGTGGTTTTTAAATGATGCTTAATGCGCATTAGCCTATTTCAATGTGCATTCAATAAATAGCATGTTTTTTCAGTGATGCTTTAATGCACATTTATATAGGTGAATACACATTGAAGTGCACATGTACATGCACCCAAAAAAGTCAGACTCTCAACAAAAAAAACCACCCCAAAAAACCCTAGGAACCAAAATTTTGGCTGGGGGGGATGGGAAGGGAATGGATCAAGCTGACAAAATGTTTCATTTTCATAATCTTAGAAAGCTTTTTTGTGTGTGTTTTGCTTTTGTGTATTTTTTTCCTCCCACGTTTTGCTACACATTACCTTGTATTTGAAAATGAGGAAGACTTGTGAACTGAAAACCAAAAGCTTTTCATTTAAAAAAAACCACCGAAATGGTCTATTTTGATCGTTTAAAATTTTCTTTCATTTTTCTCATGAAGCTTGGGGATTGATCAGTGGAAGAGGCTGCTTTACATTAACCCAAGACTAGTCCCAAATCACCAACAGAGCAAGTTTTATGAAACAGGAAATTTAAAAATTGCCTAAACCAACCATTTATTTCTGGGGGGAAAAATCTGATCAATTGGCCATTTTCCATGAACGTTTAGTTGATAAAGTCCAAACCAGCTCTAGAACAGTTTTGGGGAGAACATCAGGTCCCATCTCGTTGTCCTCTGAGAACCCGTTCAGCTGTGAGCACAGAAGTGCACTTATTCATACTGGGTTTCATCTTGGTTTGAATTCACCATGTAACGAGTTTCAGTCACCTCCCCGCAAACACCATTCCTCCGACCAATAGATCACACCACTGGGGAAGGATTTATTAAATCCAGGCCATGTGTTTCAGCCAAAAAAACCAAGTCTTTTCATAAACGGAAAAGGCTCGTATTTGGACATTCTGGTGCAGGGAAAAGAAAGTAAAAATATGAAGAATGGCTTAAATAATGAGATGTGCCCATGACAAAAAAAATTACTGAGTGATGCTGCCTTTGAGATTTATATAATGTCGTTGAACTTGAAAAATGGGTTTTTTGGGGGGAAGGTCTCATGCTGATGGTAATCCACCTCTTTGCCAAGCCTATCTGCCCCCGGTACCGCAGTATCGTTTCACCTTTCATACTCTACTGAATTTAGACTCGTTCCATCTTTCACTGGGGGTTGAGCACTGCTCTTCTGCTTTTTATAGATGGGGAATGGGTGTAAACCCAAGCTGAGCGATGCTGCCCCATGGCCTTCAGTGGATCTACAGCACTGACACCCACTTAGGAGCTGGCCTACCCTACCATCTGCTTGACTCCAGACAAGCGCGGGTATCCACCTCCCCGCTCAAGTTGCACATGGGAATAGCGGTACAGTGATGGACTTGATCCGCAGTTTGGTGTAACGGCTGATGGGGTTGCACTGATTTATACCAGCTGAGGGTCTGCCTTGTGTTTTATGATTTTCTGCAGAGAATTCCTTATTTCCTGACTTAAAAGGAACTCCTTTGCAAAAGGCAAATACACCCGACACTACCTCACAGCATCCTGTCAGTGGCACGGCATGGACCACGAACATTAAAGGAGAAAGCTTGGCTAAAGGCGCACTGGGGGCTCCCAAAATTCGGTGCAGAAGGACATAGCCCAGAATAGGAAAGCATAGAAGTTGCTTCTTCCCTTCAACCCTTTATTTACCATGTTAATTTTTCAGCCCCGGTAACCCAGCTCTACATCTGAGCAGATGCTCTCTCTCTCCTGTTCTTGCCCTGGGACAGATCCTGATATAAATAACCACAGCTAAGCTGAAGTCAAGGCAAGCAGCCTGATTTAACACCAGCTAAAGATCTGGTAGTCTGTGTGCAAGAGATGAAATGTGGGTTTTCTCCTCCATGCTCCTGGAATGATCTATCCTATCAAAACTTTCTGTTTGTCCTAAATGCAAGCACCCTAAATGCAGAAGGTCCCCAGGATGCTTTTCACACGGCAGGTCACATCAGTGCATAGGTCAAACTTGCAGCTGGTGCAAACCGCTCCATGGGCACATGCTGATTTATGCCTGCTGAGGATGTGACCCCCATTTCCCATCATTAACTCTTTTCAGGAATGACTATGATGGCTCTGGCCAGACACACACAGGCACACACACTCTCGCGCACACGCGTACGTGCACTGATGCATACAGATGTGACTGAAGCAAGGGCTGAAAGGCTCCACAACATCAGCTCTCTAACAGAGGGGATGCTCTAAGAAAGGTGCAGCAAAATGTGGCTCAGGATACTTGTGAGCCTTTGCAGCAGTCCTTTTCGGCAGCAGCTTGCTTGACAAGCTAGGACTTTTCTCTGGGTTTTTCACTACCTGCCTAGCATGCAGGGTTTCTATGCCATTCGCTGATGCTGCTCTGCGGGAGGAAAAGCCCAGGTGCACTAACTTATTTGCTTTAGGGAATCCAAATATTTGGCATGTGAAACAAACCCTGCAGCACAGAGCACAGAAAGATGGAGGGGTGGATTTTACCTCTTTTGGAGCTGACCGAAGAGGATTGAAATCACCCCTTGCCCACAGGAGCTGACTTTTCACCTGTTCTCCTTGCAACAGCCCTGAGAGTCACACTGCCCAGGCATCTTGGAGGTGGTATGACGGCGACCTCCTTTGCTGCTCATGGACGTCCCACTGCAGGGGACATGGCACCTCTCTCCAGGCCCTAAGCTTTCAAGGCTCAGAAAGCAACAACCCCCCCTACAAGCAGCCCTGGCTGCTCCCTCCATTCATAGGCTAAAAAAATACGTACTTTGACATTAGCTGGGTTAAATTCAGGTTCCTTGGGGGGCTCCGGCTCTGCTGGTTTAGGTGCTGGCTTGGGCTCCTCTTTCTTGGGTTCAGGCTTCTTAGGTTCGGGCTTCTTGGGGGGCATGTTGACTTAAGAAAGAGAGAGAGAGAGAGAGAGAAAGAGGGAGAGAGACAGAAAGGAGGCGGCTGCTGTAGGATAAAGCAGAGCACAAGTCACTCCTCCGGCAGAGGTCTTTATCCTTGGCCGGTCCCTTAATGTCACACATTGTGTCACTCACCCACCCTATCACATGCCACAGCTTACAATAGGGGCACTGCTATAAAAGGGCAAGACATGTACCCTGCTATTTTAGAGCAGTTGGATATGGCATTGTTATGAATTAGCACTTAAATGGAAAGGGAGTTTGGGGTGTTCAGGGCTCAGGCTGGCCCTGGGTCAAACGTCTCTACTGTGTGTGTGTGTGTGTGTGGGTGTGGGTGGGTGGGTGGGTGTGTGTAAGGGGGTTAAGTTACACAGCAGGGTCCCATCAGTTCATTGCACACCCTCGTATCCCTGCCGGTTACTTCTGCACCTCACTTGTTGCTGCCAGCACCACCTGCCTGGCTTGGCACTAATTAACCAACCGGCATAATTTGTTCCTGCCTACCACTTTGCATTCGGCTACAAGCGCTCTGATTCCTAAGAGAAGATAAGAGCTCTGGCCATGGACATATACACCCTGGCTCCAGGTTTTGCCAGTGCCTGTGCAGCTCAGACGTGCTGAAAACGGCCTATGAGCCTCTCCCAAGGAGCGGCGAACGAGCAATTTCAGGTGCATTGACGGCATTGCCCCTTGAGCTGGGGTCAATGAGAAGCATGCTGCCCCAGGCGTGGTCGCTCCATATAAAGTCTCTGGGGAAAGAAGGGGTCAATCAACGGGGCTAAATTTTTCATAGTTTCATAGAAGTTAGGGTTGGAAGAGACTTATTAGACCATCGAGTCTGACCCCAGCCCTGGGCAGGAATGAGTGCTAAGGTCAGATGACTCACTGTTTTGGCTCAATGTTGGCAAAGCTGTCTGAAGAGCCTGAATAAGAGTAATTGGGTGACTGAGGGGATTGGGGCAGGGGGGCAATGAGTTATTGAGGGACCTTATTACACCTTTACAGCAAAACTTTTGAGCCAGAGTCACACCAGATCCTCCTGGTGATGGCTTCTCCACCATCATAAAACGGGTTGGGCACTTTGTCATTCGACTGGGTTATCCAAGGTGGCTGGATGTGATGCTCATAAAAATCCTCCCTTGGGTCATTCTGGCTATGGAGAGAGATGTGCCTTAAGCCTCTGCTAGATCAGGTGGATCTTTGATGTTGGGGACACAAAAGACAAGCTCTCATTACAATCGCCCGGTGCCGATCCCCTCCCAGCAGCTTTGATAATCCAAGTCTTTACTTTGTTTCTTTCAAAAAAAAACAAAGCAAACTCATTTTATTGAATCGATTGCCATTTTTTAAAGCCAACCCTAGTGAAGTCATAACCCCTGTAACGCAATTCAAAATGAAGAAGACCCTAAGACAGTCCCCTACATATCATCCATTCCAGCAACACGCACTTTGGGTTAATATGACATCTGACTTTCCACCGTTGCAGATCCTATTGGACTTGTATTACATCATAGGTCAGGGTTACATTGACTACAAATGCCTGGGACCAGGGACTGCCTTTTTCCCCCTCTGTTTGTACAGCCCCTCGCATGGGAAGGTCATGCTTCATGACCCTAGGTCATGGGCAAACCCCCAATACCAACAGCGTTGTTTGTGCTTCGTGGAGCAATGAACAGTTGCCCAGCATGTGCTGTGGAGGTGCAATTTTGCTTTTGCTGTCGAAAGACACCCTTAAGCAGGACACTTGACCTTTTGCCTTTCTAGGCTTACATGCACTTCAATGCCACACTCCACCTGCATTCCCCATGTCCTGCTTCCTAGAGATCACTGGAAAGCCCTGGCACCTACGTGGGAAGAGGTCATGAGCTCTTTTTAATGAAAAGAGGGTTCAAGTTATCTTTCCTGCTCCCCCTTATGGCAGCACCATTCCCCCGCTCATCCCTTTCCCCATTGCAGCAAAGGTGGAAAGAATTACAGTTGCTAATCGGTATTTCTAAGGGAACGTAACCCCAAGCCCCAGTATCACACAGGAGAAAAGCACATGCTGAAAGTACACCCTGCCAGCTGGAAGGCTGGCTGCTCTTCAGAGGTCTTAGGCTAAGTGCCAACAGGACATACCAGTATCTCCCTTGCTTTCTTCTCTGTTAGGTCAGGCCAGATCCCCCCCCATGGGACATGCCTCGGCTCAGACGGGAGCAAGACCAAGTGTGAAGTTCAAGATGCCGCGTGATCCCTGTAAACCCAGATGAAATGACATCCTTGAGATCCTCCCTGTGACACAGAAAACAGAGGTCAGATGAACCCGCCAGCATCTAAAAGGAGAAGGTTGACTCAAAGGGCCTGAGGTCCCCTTGTTCTTCCTGTTCCCAGGGGAGCCCCTAACATGCTGCTGGAAAGCAAGGCACCCTGGGGAGGGAAAGGCAAAAGCAACTGGTAATCACAGCGCTGCATCAGCTCAGACTAAATAAGATTTCCAAGGTTGAATCGGCCACTTAAAGACCAGCACCTTCTAGCTACAATACCGGGCACTGGCAGAGTCCATGTGTCCAGCAATGGCCTTAGGGTCATTGGGGCCCTGGGCAAGAGAAACATTCGGGGCCCTTTAGAGGCTTAATTTTGATGACATATAAGCAAGTCGGACATTTTCGATTTCAATTTCACTTTGCCCTGTCCGTGAAACTGCAACGAAAGTATCTTAATACAATACTGGTAATGCAAATATTCCATGTAATTCCTTTTTATTTTTATTTTTATAAAGTTTCGGGCCCCGACCAGTTGCCCAGTTTGCCCTCCCCTAAGGCCACTACTGATGTGTCTTTGCTCTGCCCTGCACAGGTTTTCGTCCTCACTGGACTCTCTTCTACCAATGATGAGAAAGGGTTTTCTTAGTGTTGAATGGGACTGGGAGCCCTTGAGGTCTTCCTTGGGCCCCCTAGTTATTAACTCTGTTCCTGCTTTCTCATGATTTGTCCCATGGAGTTAACTCTTGAACTTTTAACATCCTCCCTCCAGCCACTGAGGGGGCTTGTGGTTCCTGGCAAATCTAAGGCCACTGTCAATATACATCAAATAGATCTGTCTGCATTGGCAGTTCAGTGGAAGGACATGGACCAAGACACAGTCACTCGTTTTACTGTTGCCAAATACTGTCAATCCCACCTGTGCTGCTAGGTCATGCACCTGCTGGAGTTTCTGATGGCATAACTGGAAGTGGAAGTGGAAGTGGAAGTGGAAGTGGAAGCTTTCCATCCCGTTACAAGAAGCTTGCTCTGCTGCACATAGAAAAGGGCAGGGAGTGAAGGTAAGGATGGTGAAGGCCATGAAAAGAACAATAGAAAATTAAGGCTGGAAAGGACTTCAAGTGACCATATACTCCACACATTTCCATTGATGTATGATCAGGTATACCTGGAACATCCCCAAGAGATGCTTGCTGACCGGTTATTAAAAGCCAGCCAAAGAAGAAGACACCACAGCCTCCATTGGTGGCCTGTTGGAATTCATCACCCATCTGGTGATTAGATACATAGATCAATATGTGGAAAAACTGCAATCCTTGGAGTGCTCCACTTAAAAAGTAGGCAAGGTTGAGCACTTCTGTCCTTGCTCTACCAATATGCTGTAGGTAGGAAGGAGGAAGACTAAACTCTGTAACCCCAGCTTTCTTTTCCATAGTCCAATGCCACACATTCACTGAGCTCTGACTGAGTTCCCATGTATAAAGTAGAGATCTCTATGCCCAGCATATCTACCCAGGTCTACCTATCTGCCGTGTAGTTCAAATGGCAATTAATCCAAGGAAGTCTTATGGCTTGGGTTGCATAGGAAGTCAACCTAGATAATCATGTGGTCCCTTCTGATTTTACAACCCATTATTCTTCAGGTCAGGAAGCAGCTGAAATCGTGTCTTGTTTTGGCCTTCAAAAATGAAGGGTGCAGATGGTATGCACCATCACATATAACACAACACATACATTTTTTTTCCAATTACAAGGAAACCAAAAGTTTTACTAAAAAGCTATGGGGCTAGCACTGTAGAAGGTAGAAGCAAAAAACAAATATTGGCATATGTAGTAATTTGCAAGCTCCTATATTATTTATAAAAACACAGCAAACTGGGTCAACTGGTTTTTGTTAGGCCTGCGGTCATTAGAATTAAATGCACATCTTTTTTCAGATTCATAAGACAAAATCACCCTTCTCGATCATCTTGACAATGCATCAGCAGTCATCATTCATCAGCAATCCCTCGCAGTTGAGGATGATGATCATCATGTTAGATACTTACGGTGTTTGCTCATGAGAGGACAGTGGTGTTGGTACATCTGTCTTCCCACTGGATCTGAAGGATCTTTCGCAGGCTGCATTGATGGTACCTCTCCAATGACTTGAAGTGTTTGCTGTATGTTGTCCACATCTCAGCTCCGTGCAGTCAGGTGGGGATCACAAATGCTTGAGTAACCCTGAGCATGAACGATGCATGGCCCCGGCAGCTGTGGGGGCACGGCGGTGCTGGCAGCGGTGGTAAGGGGGGAGCTCTTGCAGAGGCTGCCAGCACTGGCAGCGGTGGAGGGGCAGGGGTGGTGAGTGCCGGCCAGGGGATGGTGACCACCGGCAGACACCGCCAGCGCAGTTGGCAGCAGAGAGGGGAGAGGGCAACAATGTCAGCAGCGCCTTTTCGTAGGGGGTGCACCGCTACACTCAAGGGGTGCACGTGCACCCGCGTGCAACCCCTATGCATTGCCACTGACCACGAGCTTGGTTTTGGACTAATGTTGTGATTTTTGAACAGCCTTTTCCTCAGGCTTCACTTGCACATGTGAAGTGATTTTGGATTTCTTTAATGATGTCAGCCTTATGCAAGAGGCGGCTTCTAAGGTACAGGAAATACTCAGCATTTTCCAGAGTCCCACCACGACTCTAAATTACCAGAGCTAGGGACTGCTCATTCAGAACTAACTGATGGAGGACCTCCATCTTCTGAATGTCAAACATAAGTCCCATTTTCTTGCATGCCTCGGTAAAGTCATCGACGATTGCCTGAAGGTCTGCTCCAAAGTGAGCGCACACTGCAGCATCATCAGCAAACTGGAGTTTGATGAGTGAGGTTGGGCTGGTCATGGTTTTGATTTGGAGTTAGCTGAGATGAAGCAGTTTTCCATCCATTCAGTAGTTTAGCTCCACTCCGGCTGGAAGCTTGTTGGTGGTCAGATAAAGCATTCCCCTCCCCGCGACATCCACCCCTACCCAGGATGCAACACCTTCCTCCAAGAACTAGCTAGATTCAGGCCTGCTTAGCTGCCAAAATAAGTTGGAGTGATTTGGACATGCCTGCAGAGAGAGAAAAATGTCAGGCAATTAAGATGCCAGAGGCTTAGCAATAGCTCAGCATCTCATCACTTCTGAATTTGCAAGATAATAATAACAACAAGAGGACTTTTTTCCATATAGAAATTCACAGACTGTTTATAATTATTTCTGATACCATTATCACAAATAAATAGCCTTAGGGAAATAATGGTGTAGGTGGAAGTCTTTATCCAGTCCGTCTGTCCATATCTGAAAGCCCATCAAGCTCAAGCACACGCCAGTGTGCCTAAAAGCCAGAAGTCGTGTTATAACATGCACATTACATCAACAAATTGTATGAGGTATATTAGTTTCACAGCTAATCAGATGAACTCAAGAGGAGACATTTTCCACCAGAAAATGGGATCCCATCAAAACACTAGGAAATTATGTGGATTCCACTGCAATTTTATCTTGGAGAAAAAAACTGGGGGAAAAAGATCTGGGAATATTAAAATGTCCCATGTTGGCATTTTAAATGTATTGTGGGGTTTGTTTGCTTTTGTTTTCTGTCATTTTAAAATGGCTTGTTTTTTTTACATACTTAATTCACTTACTCCCCATAAAATGTCTGTTTTCTTTCACGTATGGAATTAATGCAAGCCATCATTTTATCTGATATTCAGTTTAAGCAGCACTTGCTTCTTTCCAAGACCTTGTACCTGGAAGCCTGTCTAACACCCCTCATCTCTCCCAGCTATACTTTTGATCCAATAAAAGATATCCCTGCCAAAGGCCTTACCACTCCTACATTGCCTGGACCATGACAGGTACAACACCCCAACCCTACAACCCTACTACATTGTGTTGCAGTGTTGTTTACTTTTTTATTATAGATTAGTGTGTGTGTGTGTGTGTGTGTGTGTGTGTGTGTGTGTGTGTGTGTGTGTGTGTGTGTGTGTGTGTGTGCATCCTCTATAATTTATTTTAATAATCTTTGCACCAGCAGGACATTGGCAACCCTGCTCCCCCTGCTTTGCCTGTGGTAGGTTTGGATGTTATGTCTTGTAGTTGTGCCAAGGTTGCCTGTGCAGTTTTGCTAAGAGGTTTAGACAGTGGATTTGTATAGGATGGTTTGGATAGGGATCATCCTGTCTCAATCTAGATGTCCTCTGAAGGTCCCTTCTAGTCCTACTTCTCTATCATTCTATCATATATATAATCTCTACAATTCTATTTTATATGTATATGTATATGTATGTGTGTGTGTGTGATTCAATCATATATATATATTAATATGTGCATGTGTGTGTGTGTGTGTATATATATATATATATAGAGAGAGAGAGAGAGGTAGTTGATCCAGTCAATACATAGGTAGGACAGCAGTAAAAACTAGATGACCCCCCAGGTTCCCTTACGTCCTATCAGGCCACAGCCTCAAACCTTGCACGTTGGCCTGCCACCCCATGGCGATCCACTCAGGAGGGTCATAGCTGGTGTGAAGCCTCCAGTAACCCCTCCACCCACTCCCCGTCACTGGAATGGCGAGCTGGGGTCAGCTGACCCTCTACTTCCACCATATAAACCCCTGTCTTAAAATAGGAAGTGTCCAGGTGAGAAGATAATCTGATTCAAGGCTGCTTTGCTCCTCCCTCTGGCTTGCTCATTGGCTTCACTCTTTGTTTGATCTCCCAGCTTCTTGACTCAACTCACCTCCTAGGCTTCACTCTTGGATTGACCTCCTGACTTCCTGACCCTGTTTGAGCTGGAATCCCATTTACCCACCCCAGCCCTAGTCATGGCTTTGATCACGGAGAGGCCCAAACATGGCTCCTCATGCGCTGGAATGACACTTCCCGATTTTTTACGATTCTATTAGTGCATGGCCAATGTTACAACCTGCAATTCTAAACAAGTTGAGATCAAAATAAAGTAAACGCATTTCAATACACGTGAAATATTTTTTTTCTCAATTTCTTTCAAAAACAACACTGATATCTTTGAGTCTTGTTCTGACAGCAAATGAAGTTGTAGTATGAAAACATCAACATGAAATCCTTCATGAAATGCAATTTTCATCCTCTGCCCATCGCTAATTAATCCATCATAGATTAGACTAGAGCAGATGTCCTAGAATACACAACAATGCCTGCCTAGAATAATCAGCACAGGGAATGAGTCTGAACCTTTATTTGGCACTTTGGGTTGATCTAGGACTCCCTAATTATCATTGACCATCTTTCATTGACTACATTGGGTTTAGATCAGGCTCTTGCTGCAACACATTGACAGAATGGAAATGTTGGACCTCCAATAGCTTTGGCAAAGGATGGTTTGTCATCAGCAGAAGAGCTTACCCAGCCATGAATGCTCTGGGCAATGATTTTGACAAATCTCCAGCTATCCAGTGCTTTGGGGTTTGATGTTTGGAAAGGAAGATGAGAAAAAGAACAACTCTCAGGGGCCACATGTGATTTCCTGTAAAACAATGGAGACTTAAATTAGGAGGAGAGTACTGCATGATGCATCAGCACACAATATTCTGTACACACAAGGCATATCCCATGCCTTGACCTCACAGTGCTATTGGTGTACCACAGACAACACTCATGAAGTAGGTATATGGTGTTATTCCCTTAAATAGGGGGGCAAGCTGAGGCACGAAGGAGCTCAGCAGCCTGCCTCAATCCACAGGGTGAATCAACGGTAGAAACTGGAGGAGAATCCAGGTCTGATTCCCTAAATATGTCCTTTGTTTGCTGAATCAGCCATTCATCTCATCTTAGTCCAAAAGCATCCCAGGAGAAGTGGACGCTAACAGCAGGAGCAATGATCTTTCTAGCCTTTCAAGTACAGAAAAACATCATTTGTGGGGTTTTAGTTTCATGTTCCTTCTTCAGTTGTGCTCATGACAGATGTTTGTGGCAGGTTTTGGTGCCAAAAAAGCTGCCCTGGAATCATCTCAGCATCGTACACAGCATGTTTGGTTTGATGTGCATGTGCTAAAATGTTCTTCCTTAGCAGAGCATGGTAACCTCCCTTGGGAAGCCGGCTTGGGATGATTATCAAAAGAAGCAGAGTTCCTCCGAAAGTTTCCCATGGAAATCTTGACTTTTCAATTGAAATTTAAAAAAAAAATGTTTTTTTCTCAAACTGGAAGAAATCAGTTTGGGAAAAATGCCCTGGTACCTCATGTTCCCCCTGTCCTTTGTCAGTCCGTCTTCCTACTCTAGTTGCATTTCCCATGAGGCTGTACTGTCCCTCCACATGGCTAGGGAAGGAGGCTGTGGGAAGGCAAATGAACCCCGGCCCTTGGAGGAACATAAGGCTGTGCAAAAAACTTATATGAAGCATATCACTGGGGTGCTTATCTAAAGGGTGATCCGGCCTTGAGCAGGGGGTTGGACTAGATGTGACCTCCAGATGGCCCTGCCGCCCAGCTTCTGCGATCATGATGGGACATCTGAATTGAAATTTCTTCCTTTCTTTCTGCCAAAAATATTTAAGTTCTCAGGCATTGGGTTTTTAAAAGAAAAAAAGGACTTTCCCCCAAGAAATGTAGATATTTTTCAGGAGAAAAAAAAGGTATCATTCACTTTAATTTCTATTGAAAACCAGTTTTGATGGAAGACTTTCAAACATCTTTTAAAAGACACACTGAGTGTAGATGACAGATGTTTCATTTCCAAACAGGATGTTGCTGTGTGGTTTTCTTCCAAATGAAGAATGTTTTTCCTGAAAAATTATGAGGAGCATCTTTCCTGGAGAAGAAAAGAGGTGAGATTTCTGCCAACTTGCAAGCAGAAGCTGATAAGCGTTCATGGTTTTACAATTCCTACCACAACAGATGCCATGTGAACTGGTGAACGGAAGGGGGAAATTCTGCCCATCTGGCTAGCAAACTTCAAGGTCCTAAAATAACTAAGCTAAAGTAGAACTTGTCAAAAATTTCAAATTTTGAAATTTCAATAACGTTTTGCATTTTAAAAATTCATGAAATAAAAAAGGACATCTGTGAAATGTTTACCATTGCCCCCCTGTTTTAAACCAACTGAATTGATGATCTTTTTGTTTCCCCCCATCCTGAAATTTTATATTATGAACTTGAAATTTTTCAATTTTCAAACTGTCAACTTTTTAAGGAAAAACATGGAAAATTGAAAACCTGGAACTATTTGGGAATTACTTCCCCCCTTAATGATCTACTATAACTCATTATAAGTTTTGAAAAATCTGATTTCATGTTATTTAATGATATTCAAGTTTTCCATAGTTGTTCATTGCATTACCAGTAATGTTATGGAGAAACCCAACCCATTTGTCACTAGGCTTGTGGGCAACTATGAGATGGCTTAAACTGATGATGGTTTAAATTATATGATAGCTTAAACTGGTGGTGTCATGGGTGACTATACTTGATTATGTGCATTGCCATCTCTATGTCTCTGTATCCAGATAAAATCTTCTATAATGTTCCAGCAGGAGGACAGTATAAGCCAAACCAGTCAATATTTTTCAAGTTTCAAATACTAGCATTGACAGTGATCCCCATGTGTTGAGTATGGCCTTCTCCTGCCCTTTCCCGATGTGTTGACCACAGCATTGTTCAAAATATTTCAGACTTCAAAGTTTCGATAACATTTTTTTACAATCACTGTAAATAATTGTAGTGGGGATTCTTAGTTCTACTTTTTCACTTAATTCCACCCTATTGTTGACTCAGCTTTAAGAGGAGGAGTTAGAAAGAGCCTATTCAGATATACCTCTGATTCCAAAATGGAGACGGTGAATCAGGAGAACGATGGTGTGGGATGCTGGGGAAAGAAACAACCAAGTATGTGTCTACATGCGGGAGTCTGTCTAGAGAGGGACAAGCAGAGCTGCTGGGCAAACTGAAGGAGTTGCTCAACCAAAGGCAGATGGCTAGGGTTGGGGATGGCAGAGGAACAAAGTGAAAGGCAGAGATATGGACTTGGCATGAGCTTAAACTTCCTACCAGCCCTTTGCAACATGGGTTTTATGACTCCTCCTAGCCCAGCTCCCTAATGGAGCATCTACCTAGTGGAAACATAAGCACCTTTCTTCAAGCGAGATCCATTTCAAGTGTGAATCCATGTCAGTCTGTTGACTTCAAAACCATGTTGGTCACTGCTAGCATCTGGCCCTTAATACATGTTTTTCATGGTAACTATAATTTGCATAGGACAACTCACCCTGGAGGGACCACATGTTGACTACCCACCATGATAACTGAAAGACTTTAGCCGTCAAATAAGAAAAAAAGTCATGCCCAACATAATCAGTGACCTAGAAGCTTTTGAGAGAATGAAATCCCCATGTCTGAAGAGCTCGGGCAGGTGCAAGGTAAGCATGGAGTTAAATGTTTTGCTTAGACCGTACTAAATTGGTGCTAAACCACACTCAATCAATATAAAACTGCGTTACAGTTAGAATGTGCTGTGAGCAGATGAATCATAAGGATTAATACTGTTTCCTGCCTACACAGCTCTAAGTTGTCGGTAGATGGCCAGCAAACCAGGTCATAGGTAGAAACCAGGACACCTGGTCTCTAACCCTGTTTAGGGAGGGGTGGAGAGGGCTGAGAGTGGTGCATCCTGGGATGCTAAAGGACTACAAAGTGCTTGTTTTATCTCTGCGGGGCAGACAGAAGTTACCCTAACGTGACCTAGGTAACAGCCCAGAGTTAGCACTCACTTGAAATGGCATAACATTGAGATGCTCAGAGGGCACTTAGCACGAATTAACGAGTGTTAACACGTGGACACTCACATTTTAAGTATTAAGTGTGATGGGTAACTTCACCCTAAGACATACAGACCCATGATGCTTGGGATACCAGAATATTGTGGGGTGCTGTTACAGTGGCTTAGACCTGGAAGGCCTCATACCCTATCGAAACGGTCACAAACTCCTGCAAGACCGTTTCAGGCTGGACATAAGGAAGAATTTCTTTACTGTCCGAGCCCCCAAGGTCTGGAACAGTCTGCCAGCGGAGGTGGTTCAAGCACCTACATTGAACACCTTCAAGAGTAAATTGGATGCTTATCTTGCTGGGATCCTATGACCCCAGCTGACTTCCTGCCCCTTGGGCAGGGGGCTGGACTCGATGATCTCCCGAGGTCCCTTCCAGCCCTAATGTCTATGAAATCTATGAAATCCAGTATGCTTTAAGGACCTGATCTGAGAGTCCATACTCAACAGGTCCACAGCAACCATCCGTTAGTGATGACACAGATCCTGAAGGTGTCCATTTAAAAACGATTATCTATAGCTAATTTGAAGGCCAGAGTGGAGCATTATGATAACTTCGTCTGACAGAGACCCTAACTCAGTGATTGCTTCTTCAAGTCCAGCCTTGTGGTTTAGCTATGATTTCTTTTTTCGAGCAACGTTCAAGCCCCGTTGCCCTTCAAGTCTGGTGCAGCAATCTAGGCGAGTTGTTCCAGAGACTAATTGCTTTCACTTTGTGTCTAGCACAAATTTATCTACTTTAACCCCCTGATGGTTGCCTCTTCGTATGTCTTTGGAGCCGAAATGAAAGAGCCCCCCACTCTGAGAGCTGTCCTTTCTGCGCAAGTGCTTCTAGATGGTGATCAAGTCACCCCTTCATCTTCTTGTGGATACGGCAAGTAGATCGACCTTAAAAGTCTTTCAAAGAACATTGTGCTCCAATTACATAACGCACAAGTACATCTTTCTGTCTCTGGTGGGTGAAGCTGGGCTTGGAGACCTGACAGCTGCTGTTCAAGACAGGCCAAGGACAGATGGAACAAAGAGGGGGGATCGTGACGCATTTTTGCCTTCTGGGGTCACCCTCCCGCCTTGTTTATTTGCAAAGACTAGACCCACAGCTGGGGAGCACCGACCTCATTCCAGTGCCTTGGATGGAGCGGGGCCAGTTGAATCCAGTGTCTTTCTCCTCTTTTCCTTTCTCTCTTTGGTGACAGACTAGATCAGCAGCTCTGATGGCACTGTGGTTATTTTTATAGCTTTTGTCTGTCTCCACACGTATCACAATGCGGCTGCTGTAAAATTTCAAAGGCGAGTTTTTCAAGTTCCCATGAACCACCCGAGAGGACAGCTGCAGCGCAGGACGCAGGAGAAGGTGGATTGCTTTTCTTCTCTCCAGCTTGGCTGTGTTCAGTGGGGTCAACTGGAAGCTGATCCCAGGGACTGCAGCCTAACAGCTGTCTCCTCCTGGCGACCTGCAACGCACATAAGGCTTGACCGAGGCCTCATCGCCCCTGAAAAAACGTGAGGAACCAGCAGCTTATCTGCAAATTCAGACCAGGGGAATGTGGATTAACACCTCTGCAGGGTTTTCTGCAAAGGTGCTGAGTATGGTTAACAGATAAACCCTTTCTTTTGCTATGTCCTCATGACAAGGCATTTAGCAGATTCATTGGCCCACACCGTGAATGCTTTGGCCATGGCTTCATGACTTTTAGGCTGTCAACCATGCTCCTTAGCACCCGCACCACCCCAGCTTCCCTGCTAAACCTAAGGACTCTATGGATCCTCTGTAGACTTTGAATCTGACCCCTTCAAGACAAAATATTTATGCTTCGGAGCACACCACCCACTGCAAGGGAACAGGAAACGTTCTGGCCGGCGCGTTATTCTGCACACATTGTCGGAAATGTCTAGAGAGGACAAAGCGAGATGGAAAGTAATCAGCCTTTGTATATTCTTATTCTCCAGTGTGAATTATGCATCACTGCCGGTGGCTGAGGTTTATGAGCCGACTCCAATTCTAGTTTGCAGGCTCAGTTATTTACCGCTGACCGCGCTGAAGAAACTGGGCCCAAATTCTGCTGTCAATTTGGCCTCCCCCTAGAAAAAGACGGGAAGTGAGCAGTTAGCGTAAAAGCCCTGCTTGGCTCCTTGCTAAGATGGCAATTTAAAAATTGCAGTGATTTATTGTCCATAAGAGGTAAAGTTCAGAACAATACAACACGGGGAAGGAGTTGCGTCTCTAATTTATTCCCATGTAGCAATCCTTACAGCCTACCGCTACTTCCGCAGGCAGAGAAAAACCCTGTTGGGAAGAAAGTCCAATCTAAATAGGCGCGGCAGAGAAAGGGGCACTGACACCCTTGCCTTAGAAGGAGCATAAGTGATTTGACCAAGATCATACAGAACACCGCTAACCCAGATTTCCTAAATCATCATCTAACACCATATATACATGGGCCATCTTTCTAATCTGTACCCCCCCCTTCAGTGGCTGGCTACAGCATATCTGCAAGACTCAGCGGTGATTATTAATGAATAATGAATAATAATCCTTCTGGTCTCCTGCATAGTAACTTTGCTAATAGTGATGAATTTATTTGATGTTGATCTCCACGTTTTTTAATAGGATTTCCACCAGGGCTTGGCACACAGGAGTGGGATTTTTTTCTCGTGATGTCACACATGTACAGTGATGCGGTTCCCAAAATACACGCCTGCCTTTTTCATTCGGTGGAATTTCTGGCTCAATTGTGAAATTCAACCCCGCTCTTCGGAGCTGTAACACAATCTGCAGCAGCCGCAGCAGCGAGGGAACAATACTAGCGCAGCGCTGGCTCACAAAGGCACCGGCCTGGTTGTGGGGATATATGTATCATCCCTGCCTCCTTTCTGAGCTCTTGGAAGTGCAGGCTGCTATAGGACGGAGCACGTCACTTAAGGAGAGGCGTTGGGGTTATCAGCAGGGATCCCGGTTGTGTCTGATTTTTAAAAAGCCCAAGTTTTCAGATTTTAAAAAGTAACCCAAAAATCCACATTTTTCGATGATTAAAATGCAATGCCGCTATATATGTGTGTGTGTGTGTGTGTGTGTGTGTACATATGTATATGTATATGTGTATATGTATATACATATGTATATGTGTGTATATATATGTATATGTATATACTGATGTGTATGTGTATGTGTATGCGTGTGTGTGTGTGTATATGTATACGTATATGTGTGTATATATATGTGTATGTATATACTTATGTATATGTGTATGCATGTGTGTGTGTGTATATTGGTGGTGTTTCATTTGAATCATGGAAAAAATACTATTTAGAGTCTGAAAATGCTGGCGGGGGAAGGGGGAGGTGTTAAATCAGAGGAAAAGACCAGGATCGCTGGTTATCAGCAGTGGCACAGCAAAGCCATGCGTCAAACCTGGGATCCCAAATTTCTCCAAAGCCTGTAGGTCCTTAGATAGAGGTGGAGGATTGATTTATGCTAGGGACAGAGCCCAGCTATAGTGTAAGGATTTGGGCCCAGGCTTTCTCAAAGCTCAGGGGTGTTCAAATCCAGGCATGGCTCCACATACCTACATGGGCAGATTTAGGGTTTCAAAAAGGAAGGTACAGATGATGTGACTGGCACTGCAGGGGCGGCTTCAGCCATGCTTCTCCCCCCCCTCCCCCCCAGTGGGCAAACAGAGCCACAAAAGCAACTTCTGGGGGGGGTTGAGCCCCTAAAGCAAGTATGACTATCCCAAACTCAACCCGACATGGCACCCCTTCCCTGCCAGTACACAGCCTCACTTCCCTTCCCACTCCCCCCTCCATCAGGGGTTGCCTCTGGGTGTTGGAAGGGCAATGCACCCACTGCCAGCACTGCCCATAGCTGACCTGGAGGGAGGGGAAGCCCCATAGCTCGTCCTGCCCTGCCCCAGCTGGGCACCATCCCCATCCCCTCACCTTCTTCCTGCTTGGTCACCCCAGATACCTGCTGCCATCCAGAGCTCCAGCCATACCTTGGTCTCTGCAGGGAACTCAGGTGTCTGTGCCAGTGGTGGACTTGAGTCACTAGTGCATGAAAGCGGGGTGCAACCACACCCTTACACCCCCCAGATGCCCCACTGTACCTTTGCTGTAGCAGACCATTTTCCTTCTTTCCTGACAGGTATAAAAACATAGGAGGAGCTTCTTGGACCTCCTGCCTTGTCCCAGTCCCTGTCTTGCTTGGACCTCCCAACTCTGACCTACCACCCACCCTCACAACAATGCCACCTCAACCCTCTGCCTGACCACTCAGACTGCAACAGATAGCAAGTGTGACCCCAGCTTGCCTCTAGCAACTCGCTAAGTGACCACCCACAGCCCCATCAGTCCTGACACAGAGCTGCTGTCACCATAGCTATGCTGGCAGAGGTCCCAAGAGCATGATATGCTATGAGGTGTGATGTTTTTGCACTTTTATGGACAGAGACAGGCTAGCAAAGATTTGAAACAACCTAAGCATACCTTTCTTGAATGTGCAAATCTTGGTTCATAGTTCTTTCCTGTTTTCTTCTTCTTCTTCACACATCTCTATTTTTTGGATGCCAAAGGGGATGTATCAGGAGAGCTTCACAGCTTGGTTTTGCAATCTCATGGAGGTTTGGGTAAGATTGGGTTTTGCATCTGTAGGTAATATGTTCATGGAAAATCTTAATGTTTTGCTAGTGTAGATAGGTAAGCAGCTCTGAAGTAAAGGCTAAACAGGACCTTCCTGATCATCTAGTCCAGTGCCAGCCAGCCTTCTGGCCCCACGAGCTGGAAGAGTGGCACGGGGTTGGTCTGTAGGCCAGATCTTGATAAGGGACAGCACATGGGATCGGTCAATGGGTGTGATCCAGTGGGCTGGCTTAATCCCATGCCCTGGCCCAAGCCATGTACCCAGATCTGGCCAAGCACTGGCAGGATCTGGTGCACACAGAGCGTTATCCAACCCATGGAGGGTCCCCAGTGGTCCAGAAATTTGGCAGCAGGGAGAAGCAATTCATTCTGTCACCACCTCCCCGCTGCCAAATTCGAGACATTTGGGGAGCCCCACCAGGTGGATGACATAGTTCCACACACTGGATTTGGCTCATGGGCCAGGGTTTGAACACCCATGATCTA
This sequence comes from Crocodylus siamensis, assembly GCF_052110815.1. NCBI lineage: Eukaryota > Metazoa > Chordata > Crocodylia > Crocodylidae > Crocodylus > Crocodylus siamensis. The sequence continues at coordinate 204,144,578 of NC_143399.1, forward strand.
ATCTAACTCTAGTCCAGTCGCTGAACCAGAGCCTTCTCTACAACAAGATGGGCCAAGTGGTTATCAATGTACAGACTTTTGTCCAAACACAAAATATCATCTGCTCCAACTGCATTGTTATCACAGGTCCTTTCTCCCCTGTACGTACCACTGTAGCTAATTATGGTGAGGCCACTCAAAGCAGACCCCTTTCCATAAGCAGTATGCTCTCTACAAGGACTTCTTCCCTTTGAAATGCTCCCTTCCCCATGATATTGTATTGAATGAATGCGTTGACCAACCCAATGTGGTTGAAAGGTCATTGTTGGACAGCCAAGGCACAGGAGGGTTGAATTTCTGTTTGCTGTGTGCGCATGGGTATGGGTTTGTACATGCATGCATGTATATGAGAGAGAGAGAAAAATGTGTAGGTAGTGGTTATATGCATGGTTATTAGGTGATGGGGGATAGGGCATGAGAAGGGTCAGTGGCTGCTTTTCTGGGTTTCTTACATTTTGTCACTTGTAGAATCACAGAATTTTAGAAAATGAGATTTGGAAGGGACCTCAGGAGGCCACATCTAGTTCAACCCCCTGCTCAAAGCAGGACTAACTAGATCATCCAAGGAAGTTATTCTTCCACTTTACTTAGCACTGCTGAGACCACAGCTGGAGTACTGCATCCAGTTCTGGGCACCGCACCTCAACAAAGCTGTGGACAAGCTTGAGAGAGTCCAGAGAAGGGTCACCCACATGATCAGAAACTTGCAAGACAAGACATACAAGGAAAGGCTGAGGGACCTGGGACTCTTCAACCTAAAGAAGAGAAGGCTGAGAGGGGACTTGATAGTGGCTTAGCGCTACATCAGGGGAATGTATCAAGGGCTCAGCAAACAACTGTTCACCAAGACACCCTTGGGGAAAACCAGGACTCATGGCCACAAAGTCCTGGAAGACTATTTCAGGCTTAACACTAGGAAGAACTTCTTCACAGTCAGGGTTTCCAGACTGTGGAATAAGCTCCCTCCAGATGTGGTGCAATCATCTACCCTGGACACCTTCAAGAGGAGACTAGACAGTCACCTTGCTGGGGCCACCTGACCCCAGTTGTCTTTCCGGCCTAGTGCAAGGGCTGGACCCAATGATCTTCCGAGGTCCCTTCCAGCCCCTTACAATCTATGAATCTATGAGTCCCAACCAAGGCTTTGTCCAGCTGGGCCTTAAAAACCTCCAAGGATGGAGATCCCACCACCTCTCTGGGTAACTTTCTCCAATGCTTTACTGCCCTCCTAGTGAGAAAATTCTTCCTAATACATATACTAAACTTTCCTTGCTGTGACTTGAGACTAGTGTTCCTTGTTCACTTCCCCAGCTTTCTGTTTAAATGTCTACCCAGGGTGCCCAGAGCTCTTAGTCTGGCACCTTTTAACGTGGCAATCACCTGTCCTCTGAAAACCATGCCCCTCCCTCCTGGTTCACCCATGAGCAGGCCCATTGATTCCACAGCATAGGCTGCATGGGGAAATGGTTACCAGCAACAGAGGGGACTCTACCAAATGGCCCAGTGGAGAGTCCTACCTCTCAAGGAGGAGGCATGGCTTGTTTCTTGGGGGCAGCCCAAGGCTCAGCAGAGAGGCAGCGTAGACCATGCTATTACCGCGCCTACCGAATTTGTATCCAGGAGTGATTCCACTCATCTCTGAACTGCAGCCTTCTCTACAGTAAGATGGGCCACAGGATTAATACACAACAGTTGAGAACAGGACACAAAAAACAGTGTCCCAATGAAACCCCAGTGAGGGAGAGAATGAATTCTACCCAGGTTGGATTTTAGCACGATGCTGACCCTAATGCTCCAGCACTGGGGACAAAACCCATGGGATCTTTAATATCCCCAAGTGGACACATCTTTGCCTTAATAGCCAATCACAATGATGATAATAGGAAGGCAGAATGGTTTATGGAAAAAATGACCCTGACCCATGCTTGTTTTTATCCTTGAACTAAGGGTGAACTCTTCCCAACTACTATTTTTCCTCTGAGAACATTTTAAGGTTCTGGCATCATTTCCTATCTTTCTTAGGCATTAAGCTGAACCACTTTTCAAGTCCATTTTAAATGGTGACAATGCCCTCAAACAGATTCAGAGGGTGCAGTTGTGCCTTTGATTCCTGCTTCATCCAAACGTTCAAACCGACTGCCAGAGAGAAGCAGTGGCCTTTCTATTTAGGCAGCTCTGAAGGAGTCAATTGACTTCATGACTCTTTCTAATCTCGCTTCATTTCACAGGTGTTAACGACCCACTCTTGTTTTTAATGGGCTTGATTTTCCACTATTCAAACCAACCTTTCTTTTGCAATGTTGCTGGCTTTCAGCCATTCCCAGGTATGTCTCTTTTCTGCTTCACAGCCCTGTGGACTACTTGTAGTTCTAGCTAAAAAAACTTTCCCTCAGGTGTGGTAATAGTAATTCAGGTATAGAAATGACTGACACTGAAGTACTGGAAGCACTGTCAAGACACGCAAGAAGATGAGCGTTTGTTTTATGACTCTGAATAAGAGCTGGACATTTAACTATTATGATCACAGGACTATTGAAACCCCAGCTCTTGCCTATTTTTCCCTGAGTTTGTGTTTTTAAACTTAATATGTTATCCAAGAAATGAGTGCACATTGCATTAAAGCTACATTTGCTTGTGGTTTTATCTTTAACTGAATGATGTAGTGCCAGGCCCGTAGCATGTTAATAAATCCTAGTTTCTCTTTAACTGGAGAAAAACATGGGATGTGTTATATGTAATGATATACCCCTTTTTCAAAATCCTAGGCCTGCTCATGAATGCACTCATGCTTTAGAAAAATGAATAGATACCCTTAAAGGGGCCTGTAACAGGGAACCCCTGACCCTGTTGCTAGGAAGACCTAGGAAGGTAGGAAACCCAGAGCCAGGAAGGGCAACAAGGAGTCGTGGTTCAGGTGGACTGAGCCAGGGACTAAAAAGCTCAGATGGATAATGAGGCAATTAGCTGCACCTGGTCCGCGGGTGCAGACAATCTGGTCACAAGGCTGGAAGTAAGCTGAACTTGGGAGGTATAACCCTGTTCTTGGACCATCCAAGGGTCCCTTCATGGAGCAGGGCGAGAAGCTCCCAGGAGAGAGGGGCTGGTGGAGATGGGTAGATAAGCACCCAAGCCAGCCAGGGCAGCTGGGGTAAGATGGCTCTGATGGAGGTAGGGCTTGTGGGCTGCATTTACCCTAAGAGAGAGAGACTATCTTTTTGCATTTACGTTCTGTTTTGAACTTAAGACTTGAGGACTGGGTTGTGGATATAGGGGTGGGGGAGGCTGCTGCCAAGGCAGAGCTGATACCTGTGGGCTGAGGTCTTAGAGGAGCAAGGCTGAGGGTGCAGCCAGAGAAAAAGGGGGCCAAGGCTGCAACCACTGAAGCCCCAACAGGTGCTCAGTGACTTCACAGCTCTTGTCATGATGTTGGGATGTGGGAGCATCCCTTTAAAGGGGAAGCACCTGAAGGAGAGCACAGGCCCCCAGTGGGAGGCTGGCCTAGCCAGGCAGGCAAGATGACCAGTGAGGCTCCCTCCATTTCCAGGGACTGCCTCCCCCAACAACAAGCAAGTTAATATCAAAGTTGTGGCAGAGACTGGTGGTGAGGTGGGGCTGGGAAACAGCTGGCAAATGGGTGGGACCACAGAAGAGGGGATCAGATGCTGGGGTGGCAGACTCCCCCACAAAGGTACCATAGGGCCACATCAATATTATACCATTTTGCTGGTTTTCACCCCCAGGCTCTAGGGATATGAGCCCATCTAATTTTGCCAGTCCTGAAATTTGGGTGAACTGCTGTTTCATTGAGGACAGGGCAGAGTTGCACCTTGTAGACTAATTCAGAAATGCACACACTCTCATAAGCACCAACTTGCTCTATCAGATGCCACGAAAGGACTTCCAGGGAGAAGCCGTTCAAATATAAAGCGTGATTTAAATACAAAGGACAGGGAGGAGGACAAAGAGGAGTAGCAAAAGAGACAAAGCAAAGTAGTAAACCCACAGGGGTCATAAAAACGAGCCCAGGTAGTGTGATAAAAGTCCGTAGTCTCTGTTTAGAGTTTAGACCATATTTAACACAATCCAGTTTGCGGATGGCTTCCTCTTCCAAGATTTCCCATTCAAATTGGTTTCAAAGTTTTGCTGTTTGAGAACAGCTGCTCTGAGGTCAATAATGGGACATCCAGGGAGGTTTAAGTGCTCTGCACAGGCTTGCGTGTCTTCCTGGAATCGCTGTCACATCAGTGCTCACTCACGCCTCCACACAGGGATCTGTTCAGTGTAGACAGCAGAGGGGAACCATAAGTAGGTGATGGCATCTATGGCACTGGTAGAGGAGCAGGTGCATGAACCCCTGATGTTATAACCCACGTTGTTTGTTCCTGTGAAGATGTGGTCGGTGTTGATGAGAGGGCACAGCTGGTGTCTGGGTCCATTGCAAGACCTGGTGCCTTGGTGAGAATAGGAGTTTGGGAAACTGGACCCTGCCTTCATAGGTCAAGGGATGACTTCATGCTAACACAGCTAACCACGTCGATCTGTCACTGCATTGCAAGTGCATGGCATGGCTGCATGGTTTTCCCTCCCCATACAGAGCCCCCAGCTGTGAATCATCCAGGTGTATCCTTTACACTACATTTGCACTCAGAATCAAATCTGGTTTCTCTGAGGGCAGCCTTGGTATTGGCATTTGGGCCACTAACTTAAGAAGACAAGCCATCTGCTACCACTCAGTCCTCTTCTGCTTGCTGTTTGCATGTGGGTACCTCCTCCATCCACTGCACTTCTTTTTCCTCTTGTATTAGAAGCATGCGATGCTACTTCTTGGGCCAGAGGACTAAGGGCCAGCATTTTAACAGGATTTAGGAGCCTTCACTGAGCAACATGCAACCCCTTGTCAGTCATCTATACATGACGAGTGGGATTTCTCACCCTTTCTGGGGCAGTTTAAAGCTGCCTGTACTGCCTGCATGGTTTGGGGACCTGAGACTGGGATTGTCAGCAGCCAACTGTCTGAGCAAGAAGCCACCTTCCCTAGCCATAACTGATAAACTGAGAAGAGGGGTAAGGAGAGGAGAGGAGAGTTAGGAGCCTAAGCACTGATCCAGTGCACCTAACTGATGGACCAGAGGTGGGTGTCTCTCTGTGGACACCCTCAGCTAGGCACCGTGTCCTAGAGTCATCTAAGTGGCAATGCCTCCCTGATGGCAAATGTCTGAACTATAGGGAGCCCAGAGCCCTTCTTGCTATGTTGGGCTCACAGGGCAGCCTGGGGTCTGATTCTGGCATGCAGGGTGTAGGCCTGATCCCAGTGTGTAATTGGTGCCAGGCTCGGGTCTTGGCATGCAGGGCTGGGCCCTGATCCCAGCATGGCAGGGCTGGCCAGGGGTGTCACTGGCATGGGACCCAGCAGAGGCAGTGCAAGACCCAATCTTTGTCCACTCGCTTGTCCCTTCAGGCCAAAAGCTTGAGCATTCGCGCTGTATACCAAGCTGACCATGGGGTACAAATCCCAATGTGGTGCCAGTCTGACCCTACACGGAGGGGCAAGACCTTCTAGCCAGGACCCTCTGGTTTTATGCCCAGCAGGAGCATTGGCACAGCCCCCTCCCATCCCCCGCTTGGGCTGCAGCCAACACCCAGTGCCTTGGAAGAAAGAGAAAAAAACCCCTGATATCTGTAGCAACAGGAAAGGTGGAAAAAAGTCCTTCCCGGTCCCATGTGATAACCAGAAAAGCCCTAAAGCACTACTTAAGCCTTACTGCGAAAAACTGCTTTGCAACCTGCGGGCAGCAAGCATAGCCTACACATCACACCCTCTTACTAGTGCTGACCTGTAGGCACTCAGGTGCCTGTGGCTTTTATGGGGAGGAGGCAGCTCCTGAGATGTAGCTTTGAAAATGCCAGTGGCCCCTAAATAGCAGGTGCAGGCATCTACCTGCCTCTTCGGGCACCTACATGTCTGCCCCCCCCGCCCCCATCCCTGTGTTGGAAGTAGCAGCAGATGTACAACTCGGTGGTGTGAATCTGAGCAGGACAAAGCCTCCTGCTCTGCCAGCTGCAGTTACACACAGATGAGATTTCCTTCTGTAAGATCCTTATACAGCGCCAGGTGGTCACATCATGCACAGCCCTCCCTCGAACTACATTTCTAATGTTGTTGATTAGAGCAGTCAGCTCAAAAGCAACTAATGCAGCTGCCCCATGGGGCTTGAATCTCTACCTAAGCCACGTGTCTAAAGTTAGCCCTGCTCCAAAACAGGGGTGGGAGGGATCAGTCCCATCAAGTTATCCCCTTTGGAAGTGAGATCCCGTGACTGATGCAGGCGAGAAATAGATCCTCAGGGGCTGGAACTGTTTATTAAACCAATTCAGGTTGCGCCCCTGAATTTAGCAGCTTCAAGCTTTGCTGGCATCAAGGCATCTCTTGCATAGCATTCACACCTAACTTCCAATCCAGTTTCGCAGAGGACAGTCATCGTCCAAGCATTTGGGCCACTAACATAAGAAGATGAGCTGTTTGCAATAACATGGTCGTCATCTGCTTGCTATTTGCATCTGTGCGTCTGCAGACTCTTGTGCCCTCCATCCATTGCCTTTCATCTCAGCTGCCTGCAGGGAGATTTACGACAGCAGCATGCTTTCACTTTGCTTTTTGGTCGCATCATCTCAGACCTTCAGTGACCTCGGGAGCCGGGAGTCAAGTCAGTTGATGGAAGGGCAAGTTCTTGGCGGAGAATCAGGCCGTGTGCGTCTATGAGGCTCAGCTCTCCGTAACTGGAACCATGCCAAGGAGAACAGTTGTCTCTAACAATGAGCCTTTTTCTGGATACTACCTAAGAGATGCTAGGGCCTTACAACTGTCATTGGAGAGACGATGAACATTGTGCAGGAAGCAAGTTGGGGTCAAGAAGCAGTTTTTTTCAACACTGCTCATTCTTAAACATCTGCAGAATGTTCTGGGTTTTCACCCAAAACCCAAACTTTTTTATTCTTCAGGATTTGGCAAAATAATACCTGAACACATTTTGTGTAAAGAGAACTCAAAACTTGTAGACAGAAATGGATTCTTTTTCGCACAAACCGGAGGTTTTCTGCAAAGTTATTTTTCATTGGGGGAAAAAAGTTGGGGTAACAAGAAGTGGGGTGTGGTGGGCACGCTGGAGGGGAGGGCCAAAATCCACCTAGATCTTGACAAATTACAGAGGTGGGCAGATGAGAATAGATGGAGTTCAACACAGGCAAGTGCAAGGTGCTGCATCTAGGGAGAAGGAACCTGCAACACACATGTAGGCTGGGAAACTCCCTTCTTGTCCACACGGTGGCAGAAAGGGATCTGATTCCAGGATGGACATGAGCCGTCAATGCGAGGAAGCGGTTAGGAAGGCCAAACGCACCCTGTCCTGCATCCACAGATGCATCTCGAGCAGGTCCAAGGAGGCGATCCTCCCCCTCTATGCGGCACTGGTCAGGCCGCAGCTGGAGGACTGCGTCCAGGTCTGGGCGCCGCACTTCAGGAGGGATGTGGACAATACGGAGAGGGTCCAGAGGAGGCCACTCGCATGGTCAGGGGGCAGCAGGGCAGGCCCTACAAGGAGAGGCGATGGGACCTGAACCTGTTCAGCCTCCACAAGAGAAGGCTGAGGGGGGATCTAATGGCTTGTTACAAACTCACCAGGAGGGACCAGTGGGAATTGGGGGAGGCTCTGTTCCCCCAAGCACTACCCAGGGTTACTAGGAGTAACGGCCATAAATTGTTAGAGACGGTTCAGGCTGGACATCAGGAGACATTACTTTACAGTAAGGGCTGCCAGGCTCTGGAATGGGCTCCTGAGGGACGTGGTGCTCTCTCTTACCTTGGGGGTCTTCAACAGAAGGCTGGACAGATATTTGGCTAGGGTGATATGACCGCAGCACCCATTCCTGCCCGGGACAGGCAGTCAGACCTGATGATCTATTGAGGTCCCTTCTGACCCTAAGCACTATGTAATATGAAACAAAATTTTAGTCGGTTTTCATTGCTCATTATGTGTCCATACATGCCACTTCAGCCCTCCTCCACCACTCTCTCTGTTATGTGTTAGTCTATAACAACGGTGGGCAAAATGGTAGATCCGGCCGACAGCTGGACTCCATTTCCCAGCAACCTCTGCCAGTATGGCTTGGGCTGGTCTCCATGGAAACCCTGACCCTGCTATCATGGCCCCACCACTCCTAATGTCTCCATGGAAACTGGCCCAAGCAATGTAGGCAGGGGCTGCTGGGAAATGGAATCTCTCATAGGCCCGATCTGGCCCATGAGCCAGATTTTGCCTGGCCCTGCTCTATAACCTCACAACTTTGTCTTTCTGTATCTTTAAAACATTTCTGTGAAAGGAGGGAGGGCTATTATGAGCTATTATTGCCAAGGGACAAAGAGAAAATGATTTGGCCGGAGTGATACAGGAAGTTTATGGACTAGAACTTGGATGACCATCCGAACTCAAGGTTCAGGTTGGGTTAGGGCCACTTCTAGTTGGCCATAGGTCTTCTCTAGTTTTCCCATGTTACTTTCTGCTAAGATAGTTGAGCAGACACTGGGTCTCCAGAGTTTCAGATAGCACAAGTTTGTGGCCTGAAGAGGAAGATTTCATAGATTTTATAGATTTCTAGGGTCAGAAGGGACCTATTAAATCATTGAGTCTGACCCCCTGCTCTGGGCAGGAAAGAGTGCTTGGGTCAAGTGGACACAGATAGCAAGATGGACAAAGGTAGCAAGTTCTCCAGATGGCAGGGTTGGGGTCCTGGAGATGGAAGTGGTCTGCGACTTGGAAAGGAAGAGTCATATAACTTACCCTACCAACTCTGGGTTTTGTGGGTTACTTTTTGTGCCAAAACCTAACCGCAAAACTTTAGACGGCCTCCTATCAGCTATGATGAACCTTGTGACATGGATTCAATGGGAATATTGGATTTTGGTGCTGGCAGGGCATATGTGATGCCCCTGTCTAGTGGACAATCCATCTTGCAAGATAACAACCTACCACTGCTCAGAGATCATGAAGGGGTTCACTAGTGTTCATGCCATAACCGTTTATGTTGTACACTTTCCTGACACATATCAATTAGGAGAGCTAATTAAAAAAAAGAATAAGGAAAACGAGTGTGTCAGAGAGATTTTGCCAGGTGGGTTTTCCAAGAATTTAAAGAGCATTAAGAGTTTTTAACTTGCCCCAGCTGTGTCACTTTGAATAACATCTGTAATAAGAACAACCATACATAGAACAGAATTGCACATCTTAGGGGAAAGCACTTTGTCACCATAGCTTACAGCTGGTGTCAGGAAGGAAAAAGTATAAACTGATGGCAGTGCTTTTGCTCTCCATTGTCTCATAAAAAGGTGATGGAGCTCATGTGCATTTTCAGCTGTAAAACTCACACCCCCAGTGAACCTCAGGTCCTTGCCCATAACTTTCAAGGTGTTGTGTGAAGTGATAGCCGTAACTCGGACATCTGGGTGATGAACTGCGGGGGAGGGAGGTGTTATAGAGGACTGCAAGCTGAATTTCAGTCAACAGTGTACTATTGTTGCCCCAAAAAAGCCAATACCATAGTGGGTTGTTTTAACGGGAGTATCACCTGCAAGTCATGGGAAAGTCTTCCACTGCATTTAGCACTGATGAAGGCTCCCCTGGAGTACTGTGGGGTAACTCCGCTCATGAAAAACATAGGAAAACTGGAAAGAGTCCAGCAAAGAGTAACAAAAAGTAGTTCCAGGTCTGGGAAACACAATTTATGATAAATAGTAGGGAGGAACTAAAATTATGTAGCCTTAAAAAGAGTGAGGTGAAAATGGATAACAGTCTTGACATACATGAAGGGTGATTATAAAGAGGATGGTGATAGACCTGTGGTTTTCAACCTTTTTTTTTCATTTGTGGACCCGTATAATACTTCAAATGCAAGTATGGACCCCTTTGAATTGTAAGTGTGGATATTTGCGTACTTCTGATTCATCAAAGTCATCTTTTGCAGACCCCTTAGCCAGTCTGAAGACCCCCCAGGGGTCCACAGACCACAGGTGGAAAGCCACTGGCTTGAGCTATTCTCTGTGGCCATCAAGGACAGGACAAGGAATAGCAGGTTTAAATAGCAACAAGGGAAATTGGGGTCGGATATTAAGAAGAACTTGGTAACTCTGAGGGTGGGTAAGTATCAGAGCCGATTAGCTTGAGAGGTTGTGAGATCTTCATCACTAGAAGTTGTTAAGAGCAGGTGAGAGAAATGCTTGAATCAGATAGTTTAGACAGGAATGATCCTGTCTTAAAGAGAGGCTTGCATTAGATGACCTCCTGAGGGCCCCACTAGCGCTGCTTTGATTTTTTTTTTTATCAGAGGCATAATAGATACACGTGATCAAAAATCTTGGCATAAAACCTTTTTCCATTTTAAAATGGTCTCATTTTCAGAAATAAAGCTGTTTCAGGGAAATGTGTTAACCTTAAAGAAACTTCCCAGTGTTTCATGGTAGTCTTAATCCAATAGTTTCTAGTAGTCGCTGCTTAGAAAAAGTGAAAGAAAAGAAAAACCTCCATCAGGATAAGGATAACACTTAAATAAAAATATTAATTTAAACCACCACAAAAACACAGCAACAGAAAGCGAGTCCATCTCAAAACCTGTGAGATGGAAGCAATCTTGAAATGTAAGAATGTCGCTGTCATTTCTCCATATTTGACGTGGTATGTCATTGTGACTCCACAGCAGCTGAGGGTTAGACTAGCCCAAGGACAAAAAAAGCAGAGCACAAACAGGGGGCTGGAGTAGATGACCTCCACACAGTCCCTTCCAGCCCTACTTTCTTATGATCAGAGTTGGTGACTATTGTTTTAAGCTGGAACTCAAAACAAAAACAGATATAGGCTAAGTACGGACAGTCAAAACCCCAGGGTTGAATTGATTCAATCTGCACAGGTTAATCTAAACTGCATAGATTGAACTGATAAGCAAGTGAACAGACATTCACTTTTGATTCTGGAAATCCAGCCACATGCCTGTAGTGGCCCAAGCCAGAAGCCGGGCAGGACTAGAGCATGCTGGAGCAGACGGTTTGGGCCAAAGCTAGCCTGCCCACCCTGCAAAGCATCTTGGGATGCTGGGGGCTGTGAGTTAACCTAAGTCTGGAGGGGATCAGGGACAGACGTCCACTAAACAGACTTAACCCAAATCAATTCAGTCTGATACCACATCCATCCAGGTTTATCTTAAACTGGTTTGAGACATTTTGAAAACAGTTTCTGTGCACTGAACCTCTGTAGTGTTACAGATTTGAACTGGTTTCCAATACCTTATACTGGTTTATGTGTAATTTCTGTCACTGGTGTCTGGAGGGGCACCCAAACTTGCAACATCTGAAGAAAGAGTATCCTGTAGAACAACTAATGAGCAATACATCACATTAAGCTGCCTAAATAGAGAACTAGACATATGAATTCAAAGACTTATGGCTTTTTTTTCTCCTGATGTGGACACTTGTCTAAGAATTGGAGTAGACCCAAATTCCTTTTCACATATCCACCAATCATGTTTACTGCATGGTAATAATTTTTACAAGTCTAAATTGTAACCTCTGGCATGACTAAAATGTTCTCTTATCAGCCCATGGGTATAGGGTTTGTTGTTGGGTTTTTTTTTGCATTAGGCACAATTCAATTATGCTTTTCCATTATATTTCCTCCAGTTCTTTGTTTCATTACCGCTCCTTTCATTATCAGACAGCAATCAGCAGTTGCTAGTTATTGTTATTTTTTAAAGTTCTTTTCAGTCAAATAGATTATATAAAAAAAAGAAACCCCAAATATCACTAAATATAACCAGCACCAGCTGGCTTTAATTAAAATAGCATAAATCCATGCATGCCAAAAGCAATCTGAGCAGAATCCTGTTTGCATTATAGCCTGATTATGGTACAGCTTGGTGGTGGGGGGGGGGAGTTCATTCCCATCAGTGAAAACATGCCCCTATGTAACATAATTACAATACATTCCAGGCATATTTTTGTCCTGACAGCCAGTATTTTGGCTGCAATGGAGTGATTATTGCCCTTTGATCCCGTGGCTATTGCTTGAAATGTAAAGATCATGTTGGATGCTGGTAAGCAAAGCGAACTCCCGGGATAGGGGCTCCCTATTGCGATAAAAGCAGGTGCAAACTGGACAAAGACATACGTGTCCATGAACAACTTTCTTTTTCGTGCAGACATTCCTCAGACATCCCTACCATGTGCTGGCCATCCATCGAGCAACCACCTCAGTGTTTTATTGGGTTATGCCTGGATTTTGGGACAGGCAGGGATAAGAATAAACCAAGAATAAAGAAGGTTTCCTCAACTCCTTAAAATTGTCCCTTAATTAAATAGTGGAATCCCTGCCTTGATTTGCCTTTTGATAATAGACTCCTCACTCAACTCATGGATCAAGGGTCTTCACCTGGGGGTGATTCTTTGGGCCAGGGCTTTGCAGGAGATTTCTGGGTGTAGGGAAGCTGTTCATAAGACAACATGCAGGAAGACAGATGGAGTCAAATTAGGAGTGAGCAAGCCACTCCCCCTCTCTGTGCAGTGGTTTCTCGTTTGTAGCATGGAGAGAGCACTACTCCCTGTTGCAACGCACTTCGGTATCTGCTCAATTATGAACAGGATTATTTACAAAGGCCTGATCCTGCGTTCAAATAGCAAGCCAGCCAGGGGTCAATGAGCAGAGCAGGGAGCGACAGAGAAGAAAAACAGAAAAAACATCAATATGTGTCATGGCAGAGATGTGGGTGAAGCCCATAGAGAACTAAGCGGGGAGAGGAAGCAGGGGTTGATTGGCTAGACAACTTGTCACTCACCCAGAAATATGGGGGGAGGATTTCCTTGCCCTGCAAGGAATTCTGGGTGGGGAACTCAGTATAAATTGTTTGGCTCCTGCTCAGTTAGGGAGTCAGTGGTGGTGAGCAAGGATTGATTGTAGGAGTTTGGGTTTGCTCTAAGATATTTGTGGTACTTTGCCTGGGAACAAGGGCTGAGGTTATGCAAAGGTAGCCCTTGTTTGCTGCTTTTCTGGTGCAAATTCTTTGGTACTGTTTTTCTTATCAAACTCTTTTCAATGAGGTTAGTGTCAATTCTTTGTGCTATTAGATCCCTCCGAACTGGGTCCTGCTCTTAGTTTTGCCAGCCTTGCTGCTACACCTTACTGGAACAATAACTAGGCATTGGGTGTGTTTACACATGCATTTATACCATCTTACATTTACTGTGCAGTAAGTGGGAATAGACCGATGTCTACATGTGCAGGCATTGAAGTGCATTCACACTATGCATGGACTAACTTGGGGCTAAAGTTAGCCCCAAATCAGTCCACACAGGCAATGTTACTGTGCAGTAAAGCATCTACACACATGTTACTGACCAGTGACTAATCGAGCATAAATTTGATACCTGCATGATGGAGTATAACCTGCATGATGCAGTATAAGCTGCCACTTTTAGTGCACAGTACGGGTGTGCGCATGTAGATGTATGCCTATACTGCGCAGTAACTTCAGTTGCTGTGCAGTAAATGTGCATGTGTAGATGCGCCTACTGTGAATCTGGGAATATGCTACTGTATTTTTAATTTCTATTTTTTTTTTTTTGTCCAAAGCTACCTCTAGCATGCCATGATTGATCCCTGTCCTTTACCTAATAGTGCACTTCATACCTGAAACCCGTGAGGAATTTGAAAGCACTCTACTTCTAGGTATTAAGCCTCAGCCTATTGGACACTGCAGATATCTATCAAGATTTGCACTCTCGGGCATGTTTAATTAGATGCCTGAACATGTATCACTATGCACACATGCACCTGTAAAAATAATCCTGCAGTATAAGCATCTTTATATTGGGAAATGCATTCTAAGTATGGGTGGACAGTAGGGTTACTTCCTTTGCTTAGGAGCTCTTATTGATGTTTTCTCAAACCAAGACTGCTTTCAAACTGAGCTGAATCAATGGACTGTAGAGCAGACCCTGGAAATAGGTCACCTCTATGAATTTACAGTTCTTCCTACACAAACTGCAGTGGCCCCATATCAACCTGCTGGTGGATCATGCGCCTCACCTTGGGTGCTGCTGCTACAGGGCTTCACACAGCTCCTGGCTGACAAAGGATTAGCAGGTAGAGTGGATTCACCTGTCCACCTGCTGCTTTCCACCATTATGGGCGGGAAGGAAAGGAATGGTAATGAGGAAGCCACCCCCTCTACGCTGACATCCTGTAGAGGAGTAGCCTCAGAGAAGACTTGTCAAGCTTTCAAATCCCTGAAGGGTTGTTATACAGAGGATGGAGGGGGAACTTCATGGATGTTAAATTGCAATCTTTTGACAGTCTTAAGAGCAGGTTGCAGAAATGCTTGGCTGGGATAGTTTAGACAGGGTTGCTTCTGCCCCAGGCAGGGGGTTGGGCTAGACATGACTTTCTAAGGACCCTGCCAGCCCATTTTTCTATTACTCCAGATTATCTCTTTATTCCCCTCTGTGGACGTGAGAGTTGTGTCTTTCCCCTAAATAACCTGATTTCCATAGCAAAAATCTTGAGGACTTGACTAAATTCACCACAATCCTTGCTCTTTTTACTCAGTACTCCCCTTGTAACCCACAAGGCCTCATTGTGCCAGGTACTATACACAAGTAATCAGGGAAGATATGCACTTAAAGAGTTGAGGTCCCTTGTCATGTTAGCGGCATTTGTTGTCTCCTGCCTTACCAAATTCTCAGCCAGCAGGATCCATCATGCCTAACATCTCTCATACCCATCACAAACTATCTGAAGCGCAAAAACCTTGTGTCCCAAACTGTGAAAGAAGTCCCAGCTCTCAGGTCTCATGGTAGAGGAGGTCAGGAACCCTTTGCTTTTAATATGGTTTGTTTGTTGTTTTGTTTTATTTCTTTTGCAGGGTCAAAACGTTCCAGATCTTAACATCAAACAAAAAAAGATGAAGTCAAGATTAATTTTTTTATTCATAAATTCTGATTGAGGCTCTACATGAAAGAGCGTCCTGCAAAACACTCTTGACTTCTGGCGAATCAGCATTTTCTGATGACAAGTCATTTCACTGGATAACTTCCAACCAACTCTGTTTGATGTGTAGGAACCAATTAGATGTTGTTGGCAGTGATGGGAATCCTGAGGACTTAGGGCCTTTTCAGCTAATCTCCAGTAGGCCTGTTTCTGATCTTACATAGTTGGAAACTGGTGTAAATTTACCTTCCAACTCCCCTCCCCATCCCTCACCAAGACCAAAATTGTAGTGCCAATATGAAGTTTTCCATCAGCATGTTTTAGTCTTACACTTGCATGTGCCTCTTCTGTTTTGACTAGTTCTCCTTATGAGCTACTCTGTTTAAAAAAAAAAATGTTCAGCACGGTGGGGTCTGTGGCTATGGACAGACATTACACCTAAACCAGTGTAAGTGATCAGAAACCGATTCAAATCTGTAATGCAACAGAAGTTCAGTTCACATAAACCACTTTCAAAATGCCCAAGCCTGGTTTAAGATAAACCTGGATGGATGTAGTATCAGACTTGACTGATTTAGGTTAAATTGGTTTGATAGATTTCATAGACACTAGGGCTGGAAGGGATCTTGGAAGATCATCGAGTCCAGCCCCCTGCCCACAGGGGCAGGAAGTCAGCTGGGGTTATAGGATCCCAGCAAGAAAAACATCCAGGTTTCTCTTGAAGGCATTCAAAGTGGGTGCTTGAACCACCTCCAGTGGCAGGCCATTCCAGACATTGTGGGTTTGGACAGTGAAAAAGTTCTTCCTTATGTCCAGCCTGATACGGTTCTGGAGGAGTTTATGACCGTTCGACCTTGTCATCCCTTGGGGCGCTCTGGTGAACAAACTTTCCCCCAGATCCTGATGAGCACCCCTGAGAAACTTATAGGTGGCCATCAGATCACCCCTGAGCCTGCGCTTTTCCAGGCTGAAGAGTCCCTACGGCTCTCAGCCTCTTTTCATAAGGTGTGTTTTCCTGACCTCTGATCATGCGCGTGGCTCTCCTCTGGACTCTCTCAAGCTTCTCCGCATCCCTTTTGAATCGTGGAGCCTTAAAACTGGACACAGTACTCCAGCTGCGGCCTCACCAAGGCCGAGTACAAGGGGAGAATGACGTCCCGGGATTTGCTCGAGAAGCATCTATGGATGCAAGCCAGCATTTTGGTCACTTTACTAGCCACAGCATCGCACTGAAGGCTCATGTTCATCTTGTGGTCAATCCTGACCCCCAAGTCCCTCTTGTCCATAGTGCTAGCCAGCGTAGCTCTGCCGAGCCTATAAGGGTGCTGCAGGTTTTTCATCCCAAGGTGGAGAACCTTGTATTTATCGGTGTTAAACACCATCAGGTTCTCATCCACCCATTTCCTGAGCCTGTCCAGGTCAGCCTGGATCACCTGCCTGTCTTCTGGCGTGGATGCTTTATCCCAAAGTTTGGTATCATTGGTGAACTTGGCCAGCCCACTTCTGACTCCAATGTCTACATCATTAATGAAGACATTGAACAATATGGGTCCAAGGACAGAGCCTTGGGGACCCCACTGGTCACAGGGCACCATGACGATTGACTTCCATCAACCACCACCCTCTGGGTCTGACCACGGAGCCAATTTCCCAGCCAGCGGATCGTGGTGGACCTGAGGCCACAGTTGGCCAGTTTGGCCAAGAGGTGATCATGAGATACCAGATCGAAGGCTTTTTTAAAGTCAAGATATATGACATCAGTCTCTTCAGTTTATTGAACTTCGGTGCCAGATCCCCTCCAGATTCAAGTTCATCCACAGTCCTCCAGCATCCCAGGATGCTTTGCAACTACCCCACAAACCCCTGCTCATAGGGTGGGTGGACTAGCTTTGGCTAAGCTCTAGCTGAGCAGGGAGACACGTTCTAATGCTGCCCAGCTTCTGGCCTGGGCCATTGCAGGCATGTGGCTGCATTTCCGGACTCAAAAGTGAACATTGGTTTTCTTGCTTATTGGTTCAGTCCATGCAGCTTAGATTAACCCATGAAGATTGAATTGATTCAGCCTTGGGCTTTTTGACCATCTGTACTCAGCCCATAAGTGTAACAATAATACAATTGCAATTAAAACTGACCCCCTACAAAGTTAGTCTGGGTTGATCTCAGGGGAAATAAGATCAAAACTGGTATCATTATCATGCACTGTGAGGGGGGTGGGGGGGAGTTGAATAAAGAGAAAAGTCCTTTGCAGCAGAATTTGCAGGCCCTCTGGCTGCAGCCCTCTGTGGCTTGTGCAGATCTGATCGCATGGTATGCAAATCTCATTTGCAAGACAAATGTTGATTCTTCTGCAAGGGTAACTGGATAATACGAAAGATTTGGAGTCATTGCGAATGAGCAGAATCAACCCCAAGACCTTGCAGTGCCTTCAATGTACTTTTGCCCATTGACTTGCACATGGGTTGCATACACAAAAGATATATTTGTGTGGGGTGGGGAGAGAGAATTTTTATTGTTTTTGGTAGGTGTTGTCTATCAAACTTGTGGCATCCACATAGCCTGAGGAATGCAACTTCCCGCCAACTTATCACAATAAACACCTAACAGCCCCCCACCCCAGCACATCTGTATATAATAGGAGAGTGTAAGTAGAAAATCCCTGCAGAGCTCCCAGGATGTGGGATACAGAAGAAAATCTCTCTCTGGCTTGCTGAAGGGAGATATATTTGAGGGGAGTTGCATTCATCAAGCTACAGCAAAGCCATGAAATCAGCTCGGTGGGTGGGTGTAATTACATACACACCACTGATCTCAAGAGCAGAGTCTGCTCCTTTCCCTACCCAGAGGAAGACAGAGATGGTCTTTTGGATGGGACAACAAAATCATTCCTACTTCTTCTTTCCTCTCATTAATACTCTAATAGCATTTCCCATGAATGGGTTGAAGGGATATTTTATCCTTGTAAAGGAGGCTTCTGGTAATTCTGAGCTCCAAAGCTTCTGCCAGTAACCTGTAGAGGCCAGACAAATCCCCATCCCCCGGCTGAAAGCATTTTGGGCTTTTGGCTTCTCACTCCACTTTCTCTTTAGCTTTGGGCTCTGGACACAGCTAGAGGTAGGCATTTGTCTGATGTGCACTGATGTCCTGGGCGGGTATTTGGAAACTCTTGGGTACCTGGCGGGACGGTCTTGCCCATGTGTTCAGGGAGCAAACTGATTATCATGTTTGGAGTCATGTAGAGACCATTGTGTTTTAACACGGTGGTGTTCCTGCATGGGTTCTGCTTTTCCTTCCACAACCTTTTTGGATCATCTGAGAGTATTTTAATATAATATCCAGTCAATGCAGTGGTGAGGTCCGGGTGATGCCTTTGTCTCCCCACACCTTTACGTGTGGTACATCGGGGGTCTTCAAGAGAGTGGTTGGTGGCTCTGATGTGGAACGCACCAAAGTAGACTCTTGTACACAAGAAGTCCTTGGATGACGCATTTCCCTAAGACCAGAGTGTTTGGGGGGGGGAGTGGGGTGCGCGCATGTGTGGCTTGTTATTGTTTTGTTTTATTGCTCCTCCATCTAAGGATTGTATCCCCAAAGCCCCAAACAGGTTTTGGGGGCTGAATCCTTCCTTCCTTGCCTTCTGGCTGGAATTTCTTAGGCTTCTTTTCCTGCTCCAACATGGCTCCGCATCATGGGAAAGGTTGAGCACTTGGTCAGCTGCATCTCCCCCAGTCATAAAACCTAACCTGGTGGTTTCTGCACTTAGCACAACCACTAAGGCCATCCCCAGAGCAGCTCTTATTCATAGATTCATAGATGTTTGGGTCGGAAGGGACCTCAGTAGGACATCAAGTCCAACCCCCTACCCCGGGCAGGAAGAGGTGCTGGGGTTAAATGACCCCAGCCAGGTGCATGTCCAGCCTCCTCTTAAAGATGCCCCAAGGTAGGGGACAGCACCACCTCCAGAATCTGCAATGGGCTTCCAAGGGAGGTCAGGCTTGAAGCCCATTGTATAAGTGACATATTTGATGTCTGTGTGATAGGAGACCTGTGAATCAGCATCACCCTCGAGGACTGCTCCTCTTTTGCCTTTCCTGATCACTGAATTGTCTCGAGGAGGGGTTGCTGCTCATGCTGTGATGTGTAACCGTCTGCACCTGTCAGATTAGAGGGCAGTGGGCAGGCTTCAGCTGGCCCTGATAAACTCCCCGCACAGGTAACAGCCTGGTTGTGGCTACCTAGGTGGAAGCAGATGACCTCTTGGTATTCTTCAGGGCACTCAAGAGGGCAGAGTTGTCTCTTCCTGGCCCTGCCTGAACCTTTGTCCCTGCTGATGAATCGCTCCCTGGCTCCTGAAAGCACATTGCGAGTACGTAATGGCTGCATGCACAACTTTCCTTGGCTATTGCATAGACAGCTTTTTTTTAAATACATAAAATCCTATGGTTTTATGGTATTTGGGCTTTTTTGCTGATGTACTTTGTTGGACCAACCGTATAGCTGGGAGAGATGTGGGACAAGCTTTCGGACCCAAAATGCCTTTCTTAACATACAATATGGTGCCCATCACTTACAGAGTGCTTTGGGACTCTTTGAAGCGTGCGTGTGTGTGTGCATGCATATAGATGTGCACACATGTGTATGCCCACATACAGGCTGCTAGGAAGCTTTTCAGGTTCCTTCACATAATATGACACCAAACTTTGGGGCAAAGCATCCACGCCAGAAGACAGGCAGGTGATCTAGGCTGACCTGGACAAGCTCAGCAAATGGGCAGACGAGAACCTGATGGTGTTTAACGCCGATAAATGCAAGGTTCTCCACCTTGGGAGGAAAAACCTGCAGCTTCCTTATAGGCTCGGCAGTGCTACGTTGGCTAGCACTACAGAAGAAAGAGACTGGGGGATCATCATTAACCACAAGATGAACATGAGCCTCCAATGCGATGCTGCAGCCAGTAAAGTAAGCAAAATGCTGGCGTGCATCCATAGATGCTTCTCGAGCAAATCCCGGGACGTCACTCTCCCCTTGTACTCGGCCTTGGTGAGGCCGCAGCTGGAGTACTGCATCCAGTTTTGGGCTCCACAATTCAAAAAGGATGTGGAGAAGCTTGAGAGAGTCCGGAGGAGAGCCACGCGCATGATCAGAGGTCAGGAAAACAGACCTCACAATGACAGGCTGAGAGCCATGGGACTCTTTAGCCTGGAAAAGCGCAGGCTCAGGGGTGATCTGATGGCTGCCTGTATGTTTATCAGGGGTGACCACCCGATTTGGCATGGTAGGTAGGGGCACTAGGGGAGGTCCCGGCACCCCTAGAGGTTGTCCTGCCACCCCCCCCCCCCCCCCACACACACACCCTGCACTATATCTCTGTCCTTAGATGAGCAGTAGTTACAGCCCTCCCTGGTTCACCTTCTCTCATTGCAACAGGAAGTCATCAAGGCTGAGATGATGAGATCAAGTGCCCAGAACCCAACAGGGAAAATTTTAGGTGATGGAAAAAATACTTGGGTAAAGAACAATCCTGCTGCCCCTGCAATTGTATCTGCACCGCATACCTTGACTTTACCACATTTTGAGGAGGACTAGGAAAAAAAAACAAATTCCCTGGTCTTTTTCTAAAGGTTTTCTCTGCATTTCATTGTTTTCTTTAGCTGTTTTTTTGGAAATGAGTCTTTGATGGGAGCTACTGTGATCGAGCAGGTGTTTATTTACACAGCAGTTAGCTTTTACAAGGTGCATTATTTCCGGTACGGACAGGAGCCGCTCTCCACGCAGGAGCACATAAAAATACTTTCAGCGTGCGGCAGGCATATTCTGCACAATAAATATGAACCCTGAAAATCCCCTGGTGGCTCTTGGCGGATTGGCGCTGGCATGGGAAGCAAGCCTTTCATCCCCCAGCTAAGTCCAGCGGAGAGGAGGATGCACCAATAATTGTCATTGACGGATGAATGTTATCCCCGGGGGACTTGTGGGTCCAGCTGTCAAACACTCCCACTGTGCCCAGAACTGACATTTGCTGGCAGCTTTGATGGGCAGTCTAGGTGGTAGCAGGCCAGTCCTCTAGCAGAGCATGTGGGTGTGCTGACTCTTAGTATATACCCAACCATTGCCCACCATCCCCAACTGCTATGGGGCTGGATGCTTAGGATGCCCAGTCTGGGGCTGGATTCCTTTTGGGAGCTGTATGGAAAGTTCCCGTCTGAGAGAACTTGCAATCAAAATGATTGTGGTATAGGCATGACAACTTCCATACAACTTTTTAAATAATCGGTACTGTCTGGCATTACGAGGACTGGATGCGGCAACGTAGTTTTACAGAGCAGCCATAGGTTTTGGCATCTGCTGCGTCCTTGCACAGCTGCACTCTGGTCTGCCAGTGTAAGAGAGTGTGTAAGAAGAACTTGGCTTTGTGCTTAATGTGGGAGATGAGGAGCAATGAACCAACTTTTCCACCAGCCCTGGCGCGTAACGTAAAAGCTAATTTTGGAGGCAGCCGTGCTTTCACCCACTCCATTTTAGGTCGGGGGGGGAGGTCAACAGAGTCCTGTGAGCACAACTACACGTGTGCCAGACACTGGAAAGGCTTTGGTAGCCGTTTTGAAAGACATCTCTGTGGCAAGCAAAATAGGGTTACCATCCCTCCAGGATTGCCCTGGAGTCTCCAGGAATTAGATATAAATCTCCAGAGACTGCTGAGAGTCACCGGGGAGATAAATGATAGGGCATTCATTAAAATGTTGAATCCATTTTTATACAGTGGTATGGCGGGGGAGGGGGGGGTTAAATTTAATAATAATGTGCAATTGCCTTCCTGACGTAAAGTCTATGAACTGTAATATATAACCGATGTTCACGAGTTCGCAGGCGGGTTGGGGTTGTGTGTCGCGGGCACGTTGGCATGGTCTCTTTAGTCTACTAACTGCACTATACTGCGCAGTGCAATAATGGCACGACATTATGTGATGAAACCTCCCAGAAAAGATTCAAACAAGAATTGGCAACTAAAGCAGAAGGGCTCAGCAGGCTGTTCTGGAAGGTGACTTTTCTTCCCCCACAAAAGAAAGGGGGACATAAAGTCTGATTGAGGGAAGAGTTTACAAATGCTCTGAGCAACATGGGGAGCAAAGCGAGGAGGGTCCGGGGGGTGTCCCTCCTCCCCCTACTTACCGTGAAACATCGAGGGTGGCCTAGCTGTGAGGCAGGGCTCACCCAGGCCCAGGGGTGAAGATGCTTTTGGGGAAACTAGTATTTGCAACAGGAGATCAGATGTTGGGATATGTTAGATCTGAGCCATCACCCGGAGGGCATGCCAGCTCCTGCTTCAATTGCTTGGCTGTATCTCCCCCCACAATTGCCCACCACCCCCAGCTGCTATGGGGCTGGATCCTGGCTTCCCTTTTCCACGTTTTTCCACCACTCCCAGCTGTTGGTCTGGATTGTTCTGGTCCTGCTGGTGTCACAAGGAGATTTCCCCTTATTTGCTTCTGTCTTCTTAGGGATGTCTGCCTGGGTTGATACTGCCGCATGAAAACTGCTCCTCTCATTGGTTAAAACAAAACTCCACAACCTTTTAAGCAATGGGTTCAGTGGCAAACTATCTATATATAGTTTTAAATCTCTTAATAGCCCACGCTCATTTGCAAATGCAATGCTTATAAATGTCATTACATTCACCTCCAATTTATGGCTGTTGCAGAAGGTCCTTCCTGTTTCCTTGTGCCAATAGAAGCAACAGGGAAATTTATGGACCAGGGACCACATTTGCTTTCCTGCAGCAATGAGGAAACTGCTGTTTTAATTATAATGTGCTACATACATTATGCCAATGCAGAAGAGCACCGATAGCATTGGAATAGGACTGTATGCTACCATTAGGATAAGAAATAGGAATGGGAAATAGGAATAGGAATTGAACTATGTTGGAAAGCTCGGGGCAGAGAGGATAAAAGCTTTGCCTATTGGTTGTGCCTGTTCTTACATTGTAAGGTATTCAGATACTGTGGTAACGAATGCCATGCAAGAGAGATCGTTTAATTGCTCAGATTACCCCAGGCATGCAGGTGCTTAGCGCTCATCCTCAGCGTCAGTGAACTAGCTCAAATATCTTTGGGGTTCTTAGGGCCTTCTAGCATTAGCAGAGGTGCCCGATATCGCTGTTATGCCCATACTGTTAAGGAGTTTGTCTCCTGGCTGGTGAATCTGTATTAAACATAACGTGGAACAGTTGCAACAGGGAAGTTTGAGGTGCCTCTGTCCCTTCGGCTGCAGTGCTATATTACCACTAGCTGCCTTAGGATCTCTGATCGCCTGGTGGCTTGAGTGCTCTCCTGGGAAATGAATGGCCCTGGTTCATAATCCCTGCTTTGAATTCTGCATATATAATACGTATCAGAACTCAAGGTAGAGGTAATATATATACAATCATATAATGCATACAAACTTGGACCTCTTACTTTAGAAATCTTTTATCTGTGGATACGTAGATATCAATTTTAGAAGTCCATATAGAGTGGGACAGTAGCAATAGGCATAACCCTGATTTTCTGTGATTTATATACGGGGCTCCTCATCCCCAAATAGCAGTAGGATGGTGGCTGGAGTACTCTGCAATGGGGAAGAGTGTCTGAATCCCACTCGGACAGAAAAAGGGATTCATATCGTTCATCTTCCCTCCTGGGTGGATGCTCTCGGGTAAAAGTGGAAGATGGTCTTCTTTGCGACTCCAGCTTCCATGTTCCTGTTTTCTTCCCAGTTGAAATGATTTTGGCTGACTCAATCCAGATTCACAGTTGGCTTTGGGCTGGCCAAAAATGCATTTTGGGGGCATAAACTATTTATTCAAAACAAAACAAAACATTTTTAATTCTAGTCGAGTGTGTTGTTATTCTCTCCCCAAAGAGGTGGAACTGTGTATACGGTGGAAAGCTTTATTTATTGTGCGAGGGGAGCGGGAGGTTAAATATGCATGCTGTTCTATGTGTGTGTCAGGAAACAGGTTGAAGAAATTAGCATTGCAATTGGAGCAGAGGGTTGCAAGGCTTGCCATGGTCCCAGGCTGCTGCAGACGTTTGCTCTGTGGTCCCATCTCAGCCTCTGAGAGAGAAAGATTAAGCAGATGTAATCAGTGACATGGAGTCTGCTGATTTTTAATGAATCTCTCTGCATACTGTTAATCCTCTCTGAGCTTACAAACTCTCCCTGTGCTTAACCCTTGCAGGATGATCTATGCTGCATTGTCGCTTCCCGTCCCTTCTGCAAATAAGACAGAGAGTCTCCCACGTGTCCAAGTTTGGTGAGTAGACTACTAAGACTCCTTGACATTTTAATGTGCCCGCTATAGCCAACCCCTTGTGTTGTCCTACGTGGCTGCTGCTGCAGGGTGTGCACACCCTGATCTTACACAAGCTCTACTAAGGTAGTTGTGCTGCCAGTGTGATGTTTGCCTAGGGAAGGCACCTGCCAATGGACGGACCTTGGCAATTGATTGCCCGTGTGTTACGGTTCCCTGCTGGCCTTACTCCACTTGTCAGATGGGCTCTGGGTGGAGGGGAGGGTCCCATCCCTGCCGAGGTGCTCCAAGTGCACGAGGGCTCAAGCTGGAGCTCTACCAACAAAATTGTGCAGTAAAACTGGCTGTAGAAAGCCTAGAAGTAGGCCAATCAGTGAGCCACAGATCCCCTGGTGAGAGACCCTCAATCTGAGGATGCTGATGGGGTGGGGGGAAGGAGTCCTGTGACAAAAAGGATGAGAAGCTGTATAAGAAAAGGATGCTCTCTTATTAGATAGAGAGTGGGGAAGAGACGTGATTTTTTTTTTGTGTATGTGTAGAGTGGATGGTCTGTGGATGGCAAGAAGGATTTTGGATACCCAGAGACTTGATTGACACCCCTTCGAGAAGGAGGAAACTTTCCAGTGGCTGGAAAGTTCAGCAGGCCCATCTAGTGATGTGTGCAGCTCATGAATGGAGATAAGTATTCATGGGGCAGAAAAATTTTGCGCTTTAACGAGACTTGATTTGGGGATTAGCTAAAAAGTAAGTATATTGGGACGTTGCAAAGGCTGCATTGCACGTTTCAGCTGTCTTGAGTCCTCAGTAAGGGAAACTTTGCAAGAAACTTTGCATGGCCCCCTGGGTTTTCCAATTGGTACATTTGACCGGGGATAACTGTATAAATTTCAAAGTTTGTCATGGGAACACCAAAAGCCAGAAAGGTTGAGGCGGTCACCCACATTTCCATTCATTTGCCTTTGGGGGAATGTATGCATGCCTCTTGATAAGACGTGGGTGAAATTTCCGGTTGAAGCTTTAATTTGCTGGCTAACAGCCAAAGCTATGTGTGAGCTTGAGCGACGTATCAACAGCTTGGTCAGAAAAAGGCAATATTGGTTTTGTCATCTCTAATGAAACCTTTCCATTTTGGTCCTAAGATTTCCCTGTATTACACAATGTTCTCGGGGTTCTTCTTTGAGCATGTTTTGGACTGATGCTCCAAAGTCTGTTACGTGGGGTGTCTGGGGGAGTGAAGGGATAAAGGATTTAAAACCCAATGAGATAATATGTCATGGTCTAATTGCTTGGGAATAGAGCACAAAGGAGAGAAAAATGGCTGGGAGTTGTTGATGGCAGTGGTGGCTTTAGGGTTGTTGGGGCCCTGGGCAAGAGAGTCATTTAGGGCCCCTTAGAGGCTTAATTTTGAGGACCTATGAGCAAGTTGGACATTCTCGATTTCAATTTCACTTTGCCCTATCCATGAAACTGCAATGAAAGTATCTTAATACAATAGTGATCATACAAATATTCAGTGTAATTAATGCTTAATTTTATAAAGTGTGGGGCCCTGGCTGGTCGCCCAGTTTGCCCTCCCCTAAGGCCGCAACTGTTGATGGGAGGGAGGTTGAATTTTTAGTCACAGAAAGGAAAAGGACTCCATGTTTATCCATTACTGAAATGACCCCCACTGGTCTCAGAGGACTTGAATCCAGCACCATGAAAGCCACGCTACCCTAGGATTGTGCGTTCCCTGCTTAGGGAAGCCTACGCTGAAAGTCTGAAGTCTTTGAGCCGAGGCTGTTAATAGCTAACACTACCAGTCTCGAAAGCCTTGCACTAAATGGCAGCTGCACATCCCTGGCTGTATTTACAGGCTACTCTTTCAGTGCATGTGGGGTTTAATGAGAACTTGGCCCGATTACACACGACTTTGTTGTTTCCATCCCAAAGGATCATTACTTTTTTATTTAGTCCATCAACACATTATTGAGGGGTTGCTAATGGAAGTCTAACACACTTAACTACCTGGTGAAATGACAGGCTCTGCACAGCCGTTTAGCCTGTGTAGTATATTATTTTAAGATCTATACCCATAACTTTGTTTAACAAGGCATTAGGTTCAGGTTGCTTAAGATGCTTTAGTGCTTGGAATTATTTATCAAATCTATTTTGACTAGCGGTGGCAGGCAGAAACTATTCATCTGTTCACAATGGCCTTTGAGCTCTCCTCTTTCAGTGATTACAAAAATGTTGTTTCAAGAAGAGGCTTGTTTGCTCGTTAAGTAATTAAAGAACAGTCAGCAATTGATGGGCCAGAAGAGATGGTGTATTAATGAATCACTTGACGAAGGTAGTTAAAGCTTTGTGGCTGGAAAGTTCATCAGGCCCATCAAGTGATGCGTGCAGCTCATGAATGGAGATGAGTATTCATGGTTGCAAATGCAGCTGGTGAAGAGCCCGAATTTCCATTTATGGGGAACTGACATTATAAGATCTGGTTTTTGTTCCCATTTTCAATATCCCTTTGAAGTTTTCCCACAAACCAGGGAAGTGTCATACATAGTCTTGCCTTAAAAACTCAAGTAAGAGACGTTTTGATCTAGACAAGATAAGACACTTCAGTTGGTACCAAGTACCAGCTGCCCTTGATTATTGGGGGGGAAAAAAAGAAATATTTCAGTTATGACATGGCAGTAATAATATATATCGATGCCTTATTTTAAGGCATGTCAGTAGTAATAAAATCAAGAGTAACGGGAAAGTGAAGGAACTAATTGTGGTTTTCCAAAATGGGACTTTGGTAATGTTTTCCCCCTGTGGAAATCTGTCAGATGATAAGGCTTTGCAAAATATTTGGTTTCAAAATATTTGGTTTAAAATTTCCCCCTCCCAAAGGAAATTGTTATGGCCACATCTGGTTTCAAAAAGGGCCCTCAAAAGCTGTTATGGATGGCATGCTGGTGTGAATAGACAGCATTATCTTGGACTAAAAGTATCCTCTGAGAAACTTGTGTGGTTGTTAAAAAAGCATTTTCTGCCACATATAACATGGTGTGGGAGTCTTTCTCTACCAAGCAATCTGCCAGATAAAAAATGTAGAGGTTCACTGATATATCAGTCCCTGTTGGATCAACACCAATAAAAGGAAAATTGACATTATTAGCAATCAGCACAGTGAGGTAGGTAGTGGGACTGGGGTAGGCAAGAGCAGGTGCTGCCCAGCCAGGGCGGGACAGAGTGCAGAATGGAGCCATGGGAAGTTTTTCCAGGGGTGCAGAGGGATGGAGGGGGTGGTGGCTCCCTGCTGCAATGCACACCCCCCAGGTGAGAAATGGGGGGCATGTGCCCCCCAGACTTGTGCACAGGGAGAGGGTGATCTGCCCACTGTAGGCTCAGGGCCAGGGCCTGCACTACCCTCTTCCCAGTGGTGGGGGTGGTGGTGCTGTGCCAGGGCTGTGCTCAGGGAGGGTGGGGGTGAAACAGGCAGTGGTAGCACTGGAGAGGGTGGCTACAGGGTAGGCTGTAGCTACCCCAAATTTCACCATATCCACATGTGACAGGGGCAAGCTTTTATGCCAGGTGCAAGCACCGGCCTGCCCCATCTACGGGTCAGCCACCTGCCTCACTTTTCTGCCACCCCTCCATGTAATAATATTGATGTAATAATTAGGCAGAAGGCTGCCCATTATACACCCCAGTACTGCGGCGGGGAGGAACTATGCACGGCTCCGTTCCACCCCTACACCGCAGCCCAAGCCTCACAGATGGCATCTCAGGCAGTCAACTCATTCGTCCCCTTCTTCCATTAGCTGTGGCCCTGTTCCTGGGACGTTCAGTTTCCCTTTAAGTTTTGGCCCCATCTCAGGCCAGTCAGGACTTCTTTGCTTTATGTGGGCATCCCTCATGGTGGGTCCCTGGCCCTTTTGATCCCTATCTGGGTCCTGGCCCCAGCATTGACCAGTCAGGTCCCTCAGTTAGGTCTAAGCCATCTGCCCGCACTCAGGGGTCATAGTTCCCCCATTGCCAGCTCAGGTGCTTCACAAAGCGTGCCTGGCCCCATGGGGTCACTCACCCCAGCAGGCTCAGGGCTTCAAGAAGCTTATCTGGCCTTTCTTGTATTAGTTGTATCATATAAGCCACCTGAAGGTGAGGGCTGGGGTTAAGCCACCCCATACTCACCTTTCACCGGGCTGGTAACTAGCCTGGCATTTACTTGGGGTTCCCACGTCACTGGGAGCCCCACTAGACCACCCAGACCCGGCAGAATGTAGTTTCAGGTCATGCCCAGGACCAGCGACTCCTGCTTCTACCTGTAAGATGTTCCCATGCAGCAACTTAGCCAGGCAATGTTTCCTACCTGCCTCCCAGCAGCAAACTTGTCTTGTTTATATAGGTGACCAGAGTTCTGAAATGGCCACTGTAATCAAACACCTGCTGAGTGTTTGATCTAGCCCCTAAAGTGGCAGGCATGACTCGTACCCTGCCACACCACCCCTCCCAGTGCTGCTGCTGCCCTGCCAGCTGTGGCTGGTTTCCATGGGGACCCCAAGAGCAGCGGGGCTGTGACAGCACAGGGCCAGGGTTTACATGGAGACTGTCCCCAAGCACGCTGGCAAGGTGTGCATCTGGGCGGGGAGTTGCTCTGGGGCCAGGGTCTTCTGGAGGTAACAGAATGATCTGGAGCCAAGGCAGAGCCACAACCCATTGCCCACATGCCCTGGGCAGTGGACTGCGGCTCAGCCCTGCTCCATACCATCACTGCCATTATGAGATCCCAGCCCCGCAGCTACTCCCCACCAAGCCACACTCTCTGGCAGTGCTGCTAGGGCCATTCTCCATGGGAACACTGGCCCCATGCTGTCACAGCCCCACTGCTCCTGGCATTCCCATGGAAACCGGTCACAGGAGCTCCTGGGAAATGGAGTCTGGCCATTTTGCCCACCCTATTCTGTAGCACCTGATGAGGTAGGCTATTCCCTATAAATAGGAGTCTACCCAAATTAAGGAAACAGGTGGATGATTTCATGGGCAGATCATGGGGCCAGCTGTCTTTTTCATGGTCTTATCGTGGCAGACCCCCCACCATGTCTCTGACACAGTGGCTCAGGTGGTCCTACTGCTTGCTGCTGATTGGTTGTGAAGTCTGTCCATCATGTGGCCCCACCCATTGCTGATTGGAGAGGTGGGGCCACATTACAGGCAGCCTTCTCAGCCAATCAACAACTAGGAGCAGAGGCAGCAGTCATATTGGGCTGCACTTCATTCCAGCAGCACTCCTTCTCCCTTTCCCCTGCTGGGCTGTGTAGCCAGGCCACAGTGGCCGTAAGGATGGCTGGCACCCACTGGGGAGCCAGCGTTTTATTTTCAGTAATTTTTTTTGTTTTTTGTTGGTTTGTTTGTTTGTGGATTTCACAGACATTGCCTGATTTCACAATTTCCATGAAATTACAGTATGATTTCATAGATTTCATAGACATTAGGGCTGGAAGGGACCTCGGGAGATCATCGAGTCCAGCCCCCGCCCAAAGGGCAGGAAGTCAGCTGGGGTCATAGCATCCCAGCAAGATAAGCATCCAATTTACTCTTGAAGGTGTTCAATGTAGGTGCTTGAACCACCTCCGCTGGCAGACTGTTCCAGACCTTGGGGGCTCGGACAGTAAAGAAATTCTTCCTTATGTCCAGCCTGAAACGTTCTTGCAGGAGTTTGTGACCGTTCGACCTCGTCATCCCTTGGGGCGCTCTGGTGAACAAATGTTCCCCCAGATCCTGGTGGTCACCCCTGAGAAACTTATAGGTGGCCATCAGATCACCCCTGAGCCTGCGCTTTTCCAGGCTAAAGAGTCCCATGGCTCTCAGCCTGTCATCGTAAGATCTGTTTTCCT
The DNA here is from genome assembly GCF_052110815.1 of Crocodylus siamensis. Taxonomy (NCBI): domain Eukaryota; kingdom Metazoa; phylum Chordata; order Crocodylia; family Crocodylidae; genus Crocodylus; species Crocodylus siamensis. The sequence goes on from NC_143399.1 coordinate 204,174,790, forward strand.
GACCTCTGATCATGCGCGTGGCTCTCCTCTGGACTCTCTCAAGCTTCTCCGCATCCCTTTTGAATTGTGGAGCCCAAAACTGGACGCAGTACTCCAGCTGCGGCCTCACCAAGGCCAAGCACAAGGGGATAATAACATCCCGGGATTTGCTCGAGAAGCATCTATGGATGCAAGCCAGCGTTTTGGTCGCTTTACTAGCCGCAGCATCGCATTGCAGGCTCATGTTCATCTTGTGGTCAATGATGACCCCCAAGTCTCTTTCTTCTGTAGTGCTATCCAACATAGCACTGCCGAGCCTATAAGGATGCTGCAGGTTTTTCCTCCCAAGGTGGAGAACCTTGCATTTTTCGGTGTTAAACGCCATCAGGTTCTCGTCTGCCCATTTGCTGAGCTTGTCCAGGTCAGCCTGGATCACCCGCCTATCTTCTGGTGTGGATGCTTTGCCCCAAAGTTTGGTGTCATCGGCGAACTTGGCCAGTCCACTCCTGACTCCAATGTCCACATCATTAATGAAGATGTTGAACAGGATGGGTCCCAGGACAGAGCCTTGAGGGACCCCACTGGTCACAGGGCACCGCGATGAGTGACTGCCATCAATCACAACCCTCTGGGTCCGACCATGAAGCCAATTTCCCAGCCAGCGGATCGTGGTGGACCCGAGGCCACAACTGGGCAGTTTGGCCAAGAGGTGATCATGGGATACCAGATCAAAAGATTTTTTGAAGTCAAGATATATGACATCAATCTCTTCTCCCTCATCCAAGTGATAGGTCACCTGGTCATAGAAGGAAATGAGATTGGTCAAACAAGACCTACCCGCAACAAACCCGTGCTGGCTGTCCCTTAGGATGTTAGCCTGGGCCAGTCCCTCAAGGATGGCCTCCTTAATAAACTTTTCTAAGATCTTCCCCAGGATAGAAGTCAGGCTAATGGGCCTGTAGTTAGCCGGATCCACTCTCCTCCCTTTCTTGAAGATTGGCACCACATTGGCCTTCTTCCAGTCTTCGGGCTCTACACCAGAGCACCAGGAGTTTTCAAAGACCCATGCCAGGGGCTGGGCTATGACGCTCGCCAGCTCCTTGAGTACCCTGGGGTGCAGATTGTCAGGGCCGGCTGATAGAACTGCTCTGCTGCAGGAGAAACCATTTTATAATTTAGAGAGGGAAATTGCAGGGAGGGGACGGTATTTATATATTTATTTTATTTATTTTATATTGCAATTAATTTTTTCATCAAAAATAAAGGAAAAATTGCTTACCCTTCCATCATTCTACTGCCCCATTTCTAGAACCACTAAGAAGTTAACTCTTGACACGTCAACCAAGACATTGAAGAATTCAGTGAAATAAATACAATGAAGAAAAATTGGCTTATGATTTCAACCACTCTGCTTTTCAACCAGCTCCATTTACAACCACTTAATATTGTGTCAATCTCTGAGAGATGCCAAGCATCTGCCGAACAGTTGTTGTGTTTGGACAGGTGCCAGGCAAACCTCAAGATTTAGCTGAGAATTCATAGAAAATTTAGAAGGCAAGATATTCAACATTAAGGCGCACCAAGTCCATCACAGGGAGCCATGGTGATCTCTAGTATGGTGCCAACTCAACAAGATTCTGAAGCGCGGGGTAGCAGACTTTGATGCACGTATGCCACACATTTGCTGGACTCGATGATCTCCCGAGGTCCCTTCCAGCCCTAATGTCTGTGAAATCTGCGTTAAACTGGAGCTGCATGATGCTCTTGCTTAAATCAACACCAAATCTCTTTATGAACTTGGTTTTACCCTGGCCAGTAATGGCTCCAGCTGAATGTTGTACAGCGTCCAGTGCCGTTAGGTGTGCTTTTAATTTTTCCTGTACAGTCCTCAGAAACACGTCATTCTGAAGCCCGATAAGGATCCAACCGTTGTCTATGTCCCAAGACGCTTTTCTCTCTCAAGACTGAGGTGCCTCTTCGTGATGTGCCAAGAACTGTAGCGGCCCAGAGATATTTTTATCCAAAAAAATTTAGGCTGCAGCTGAACAGGGGGTTCTGGCATTGGTAATTTGATCTCATTCCACTCAGCTCCCACTAAGGTTGCTTTGAAACAAGCCCCACCCACTTGCTTCTGCTTTACACCTGCCATACACAGGGCGTGTATACTCATGCTGTTAATGCTATAAGGGCTTACTGTGCAGTAAAATACTGTGAAGTAAAATGTGTATTTTACTGCACAGTAAGCCTTCCCTGGGAGCATGTCTACACATCTGCTGCTGTACCAGGCTGCTCCTGTTGGAAGCAGCCAGGGGGAGATCCAGGCTCCTCTGAGGTGCTATCCTGGGGGCTGGAAGGGGGCGCAGGGCTAGTCCCCATGTGCACAGGCCCAGGAGACTTCTGCCAGCTGCAATGGAAGCTGTCTCCTTGCCACATGCACATCAGGAGGGGTCCCACACAGCTGGGATTTCCCCATGCAGCCAAAAGCTGGCTGGGATCTGCCCCAGAAGTGGGACAGCCCCTGGCAGCATGGGGAATCAGAGAGTTTCCCCAGTCCTGGCACTGTTCAGGCACCTGTGGGGAGCCAGGAACTGAGCAGCACCAGGACCTGGGGAGTTCCCTGTCCCCTGTGGCCCTGTAGAATTGAAGCTGATCAGGAGCAAATTTGCTCCTGGTCAGCATCTACATGCATGCTAGTGCACAGTATCTACTGCACAGTTAGTCTACTACTTGTATTTACAGGTAGTAACTAACTGTGCAGTAGACTAATTTGCTGCATAGTTAATGGTGGGCACGTGTAGATGGTGATGATTTACTGCACAGTAGATTAGTCTACCGCACAGTACAGTGTCTCATGTAGACACACCCACTGGGGAAAAACCTTGTGTAGTCGCCATAAGAGTGGTCAGAGGTGTACCCATCATTGCGGAGACAGTTTAGAGCTATCTGATGTTCTCCTGCCTTTCTCCCCAAGGAGCTTGACATTACACTATTGGAACTGGTGGGAAACCTTCTCTAGGCTTTAATGGTTCAATGCTTTAATGGTTTCCAACCCATCTCTGCATACTCGAGTTGGAAGAGCTTGGCTCAAATTTCTTTCCCAAGTGGCTTCCTCATCACCCTCATTAACCACCCCACACCAAAAAGCCTCAGCAGTGTAGATAAGTGACCTGACAAAAATCTCAGTCCAGAGTCAAATCCGCCACAAGGCTTTGGTATCAAGTGCTAATCCATTGACTTGAGCTGAAAAGAGGTGCCACCAGTTGTGACATAATTGTCACCCACCCTGCCTATTAGTGCCTAAATGAGGTCAGTAGTCAATTGGGTTGGGTTGACCTACCCTACGGAGCTTGGGATAATTAGATCCATGGAGGACAGCACTCAATGCTACGTTGTGATTTGGGTAACTCTGGCTTGCATGACTTCCACTGGAGTATGTGGGTGCAGAATCAGACCTCCTCAGCCCATGTTATCTCATGTTATAATAATGGACTCAAACCTTTTAGGTTCTGGTGCAGGCATGGGAAGAATGGATTCAGTCTACACATAAATATATCAGGAAACATGCCTGGTTTTCTTTTGACATTTGTGGATCCAGAGTTGCCAACTGCTGTGCTTCTGTCACTACGCTGGCAAGAGACAGCATTTCTTCTTGCAGTCCCAATTCATGGTTTTATTTATTCATTCATTTTTTTAATGAATGCTGAGATCTTGTCACCACTGAATGAGAGAGAAGCTTATAACCCTCCTTATGGTGGGGAAACCCCCCTCTAAAAAGTGGCCTCTGTTTAACCTACTGATTGTCTCCAGTAGAAGGTAAATGAAAAAAAAAAAACAAAACCCCTCAATGTATTATATGAAAAAAAGATAGGAAAAAACCTCATGATTTATTGTATGGGGCTGAATCATTACTTTTTGAATGCCTGAAGTAGGTAACGCTTTCCCCTTTTATACATGTGAGAATTAGTTTTGAGAAATTTGCAAGATCTCAGATTCCAGGGATTGGGTCATGTGCTAAAAACAGATGTGCTCCGAAAGCACTTGAAAACTTTAGTATCCTCTTGGGATGGTTGCCAGTGAGTGAGGCTCTGGTACCAAATCCAGATCTACATTTCAGCAGCCAGAAGTCATGGCTCTGGGTTTGTTTTGCAGTGATGATGCCATGCCTCTTCCTTACCCTGGTTTTAATCTAGTCAGACTCTACAGTGTCAGTGGTATCACTCTGACTTGTACTCTATTTAAAGAAATGACCAGCAATAACAGAGGCCAGGTATCCTACCACCGTCTAGCCCTATAAAAGGTCTTAAATGACAACATTTGTGAGGCTGGCAGAGGCAGCTCTTATTTCAACCCTACCCTCTCTGGTAGGGGGCCTGATGGAAGCTGGTACAGCGTGTAATTGGAGTCTTTTTTTAATGTCCTACTGCTTCCCACAAGATAGGGCCCCAAAAGACCAACTATCTAGCTACCGTAGACCTGCATTCAGAACTGGAGAACTGTGCCGTCTTTCCTCTTTGACCTGAGCTTTCTCCTTCTGGGCTGCTAGAGCCACCTTCATACATATATCGGTATTAATAGGAGCATGATTGGGAGCAGGATTTTCTTCTCAGAGGTAGGAAAGGCTGAATCGGCCCATGACAAGCAAACCACTTGGCTTCCTAGTCAGCAATTTCCAGTGGCCCGACTGGACACACACCCTGTCCTGTTAGTGCAACTTGAGCACAGACAGCACTTCTAACCCTCAGAGCCCAATCCATCCACCACTGAGGTCAAGAGGAGTCTTTCTAATGACTTCAATAAGCTTTGGATTAGGCTTTAATACAGAAAGACTGAAAAAAAATGAGGAATTGTGCAAGCTTTATATCTATATAGAGCTTATATCTGTGTTCTAAGGGATGCATTTTAATGGAAGTTACCCAATCATTACTCCAGGGTATCTCTACTAAAGCCAAGGGAGTTGCCTCCATATACATGAGCTCAAAATTTGGCGCATGGACAGTATGGATGAGGAAGACCTGTTCCCTCAACAGCCTGGAAAAGGTAGTAAATAGGCCCTTTGGCTGTGATTCAGGAGACAGGGAATCTTTGTCCAGATTCACGGACCTCCCATGTGACCTTCAACTCTCTCTCTATCCCTTTTCTCTGTCATGCCTCTTTCCATGTGTTTTTTTTTCTTCTGGGCATCTCTTCCCTAACCATGGGAGCCCTGCAAGGTGCCTCTGTAATACTGACAAAAATGGGAGAGGACCTCTTAGAAGTTGCTATGATGTGTTTTTGTAGTGGTTTTTCAGTATGGCTTCGGCACATCTCCATACAGCATCACCAGTGGGTGTCAAAGAGCAAGGGAGCTCTGGAAATATACTCTGACATGCTCTGCAAGTGGCAGCTCATCTTTGGTGCTGCTCTGGACTCATCCCTAGCACCAACAATGAAACCCTCTAGAGGCAGAGGTCCCAAAAAGAGCCAGTAGGGACAAGTCTAGAGAAGCCTCATGAATGAACTTTCTGCTCTGGAGTGCATGAGTGGATGCAGGTCCATGGTCTTGAGATACACCACTGATCATATAGAGACCTTTCCTTAAATGGCTAAAGGGATGGCTCTTCTTTTACATAAAAATTCACATCCAAGACCTGAAATAAACCATACCTGGGATGGATCATAGGAAAGTAGAGCTGGAAGAGACCTCACAAGGTCATCTTGTCCAGTCCTGGCTAAAGGCAGGAGCATCCCAATCTAAACCATCCCAGTCAAGTGTCTGTCCAGATTGAAAACTTTCAGGGATGGAGATACCACAGCTCTTCTAGGCAGCCTGTCCCAATGCCTGACCACCCTTTTCCTAGTCAAAAAGTTCCTCTTCTTCTCCCCTACCTTGGGGGTCATTAAAAGAAGACTGGGTAGGCATCTGGCTGGGATCATCAGACCTCAGCACTCTTTCCTGCCCAGGCAGGGGGTCAGACTTGATGATCTGTTGAGGTCCTTTCCAACCCTAGCATCCATGAATCTATGAACTTAAATTTCTCCTCCTGCAGCTTGAAGCCATTGCCCCTAGTCATTGCCCCTATGGCCATTGCCCCTATGGCCATAAAGAACAGCTCATCTCCATCCTCTCTATAAATTGCCTTTCAGGTATTCTAAGATTGCTGTCAAATCCCCTTCTTCACTCTTCCAGGCTAAATAACCCCAGTTCTTTCAGCCTTTCTTCATAAGTCTTGCTGTTCAGGACCATAATCGTTATTGTTGCTCTATGCTGGACTCTTTCCGATCTGTCCTTCTTGAAGTGTGGGGCCCCAAACTGGACACAGTCCTTCAGATGAGGCCTCATCAGTGCTGAATAAAGTGGAAGAATCACTTCCCTTGAGTGGGGTGCCTATGGGGTGCCATGGGATGTATAGGACCCAACCAGAGAGTGGTTGAAGGAAGACATTTTTTTTTTCTTGTTGCTTCCATATTTCCCTCTTATACATCTTACCTCAGCTGTCCAGGGTTGTTAAAATAAGTAACTTCTTTGCTTGATTAATTCTGTTATCAATCAACAAATGACTAATAATCAACACAGCTTGAATATTCAGTAGCAACCTGTCTATCAACCAAAATTCACACAAAATCAGAAAGTCATTTCAGCTAGCAGATGTATCAAAGAAAAAATGCCATCTGCTAATGGATGCTCTATGCACAGAAACATGTGATGTTCATAGGGATATTCATTATCCTACCGTTTTCATTGCTTTCCAGGGTTATAATATTTTTATCTAGTTCAGTATCAGGAAAATCTGTTCTAGTTGGTTATGAAATAATTTGCCCCCACAGTAAATTATCTCTTGAATGACATATTTGCTAAAATAATGCAACTCTGAAGGGGCTGAAATTATTCATAAGTGTATTCACCAAACTTGACACGGCTTCAACCAAAAGAAAATCTGGGAAAATTTTAGAAAAGTCAAAAAAAAAAATTGCTACGGCATTTTTTCCTCAACAAAACCTGAGTTCTCATTTCAACATGATGTTTTGTTTAGAAAAAAGCTAAAATGTTTCAATTAGCCAAAACCACCACAAATAATTTGGGGAGGGTTGTTGAGATGAAACTGAAATGTGTTTTTGTTTGGCTTTGTTTTTTCCGCTTCTGCTACTGCTTTTATGCCCAAAAAAATCACTTTTTGCGTCACCGCACTTAAAACTTTTTGCCTATTTCTCAGTATGGCCTTCAAGCTGAAAATCTGTACGTGCGGCTCCATGCCTGACCTCATCATTTAAAGACTGGCTGAAGCCCTGCACCGTGAGGGTTTCTGTCCCCTTCCAAAAGTCATCATAACGAATATTTACTACTGTAATTCTGAATCATCTTGCCATCTGTATAAACATCTGCTCCCTCTAGATAATTTTTTTATTATAGATGATCAGGTCAGGCCTCGTGCCATGTAATGAATATAAATAAATATAGAGAGGACTTGTATAAGTAACATATTATTATTGTAGGGCAGAACCCATTATTTAGCAAATGGACTCACGAAACATCATAGGGAAAGATTAAAGCATGAAACAAAAGTGTGCGTGGTGGGGGGTTGTTCAGAAATAGCCGTAATGGATGGGTGCCGGAATGGATAGATAATTACACCTACCACCAAGCTTGCTCCATGGGAGCAAGCCATACAGCATTCATGGGTGGTGAATCAGATGGGAGACCGGTATTTAGGAATTGTGACTGGCCACACAATTAAATATGAATTAAAGAATATAAAGCAGGGGGAAAATGCCCCCCTCTTTCTAAGATGGAAGGTGACTGATTCATAGCCAGATCCTTAGTGCTGTAACTCTTCTGACTCCAGTGTCGAGACCCCCTAGCTTGGCCCTCAGCATCTACCCTGCCCTTCACCAAATGAGCCCGTTTCCCATTTCTTGAAGTACGTCATCATTGGCAATCTCACAATTTGAGGATCGTCTCTTGTAATACCCTTGAAAGCAGAATTGTAGTAGCCCAGGAAATGCACCTCCAGCCTCACTAGTGTATGGGCAAAAATAATGTTGCCTGCTTCCTGTCATCAGTCTGACACCTGGAGCAAAAAACAGCAGATTGAGCAGGGGTAGGCAACCCCCCCGCATGGGTGCCAGAGTATGGCACTAAAGGCATTTTGCTTGGCACATGTGCCTCTGGGTGGATGGCGGGGAAGGGGCCGGGACTACACAGCAACAGCAAGGATTGGGCCACTCGTTGCTCCCCCATCATCCGCCCCTGGCATACCAACATCTTACAAGTTGAAATTGTGGGTGTTTTCAGCACTCTGCCCAAAAATGTTGCTGATCCCAGACATAGAGCCACTCTGACATGACCCCAGCTTTTAATGGGGATGCTCAGGGTTCGAAACGTTTAATGGGGATGGTTGGAGAGAGTCTGGGGGAGCTAACTCCCCCAAAAGAGATGAGAGCCCCCCCCCATAAGAGAAAAGACTTCCCTGTAAGCCCCCCTATAAGAATCGAGAGCCCTGGGCCCACCCCACACTTTCTAAGCAGCCTAGGTGGTGGCGGCAGTGGGGGCGATTCCTTCTGGCTTCCAGCTGCCACCACCGCAGACCACCCCCCGCAAGACTGGGAGTGTAATTTGAAACCTGGGGATGCTTAATTGACTTGAAGTGCAAACCTAAGAGCAGGCTGGGCCAAGGCAAAGTGGATGGGGGTTTGGGTAAGGTTTGGATGGTCCTGTGGGGTGGAGGTTGTGGGTTGACCACAGGAGACTTGTGTTCAAGTCCTTCCTCTTTCATGACCTCCACCCCCAAACTAAAGCCGCCAATCACTTTTCAGATAAGGCCTAGAGTAGCATGGGTTGCATGCTGCTGCTAGCTCGTTCAGGGGTGTTGGTCTAAGGACATCAGCAAGCAAGTTTCTTTGGGTAAATCCAATACCTTTTATTAGACCAACTGAAATAGTTGAACAAATTCTTCTTGCAAGCTTTCGGGGACAAACACCCTTCATCAGGTTAACTCTTGTGAATTGTCTGGTGGCTGGGGCTGGTCTGCAGTCCCCAGGCTTCAGCAAATGAAAGCCTCTCCTCCCCCATCCTCAGATTTCTCCCTTGATGGGGAATAACCCCTGCAGATAGGAGGCAGGCAGAGTTCTCTCCCTCACTTTCAAAAAGAGGGTTTCTTGGTCAGCATGGAAAGGGAATGGGTCAATATTGGGTTGGGGCACATTATTAGTAACTGAGGACTTTACAGTTGAGGAGAAGATGAACTCTCCACTCCCTCCAGTGCTTGGGGAAAGAGATGTCCCATCTTCAGACGCCAAATCACCTTGCAGCTTTGTTGCAGGTTAACCTGGGCTCTAATCCTGAGCCTTGCTTTACCCTTCTCCCAAATCTTCTCACTTGAATATGGTGGTGCTTTCTATGAAGCCTTGGGTCCTGCATTGACTCAGCCTGGCAAGCCACCCACTTTACAAGTGAAATGGCTCAAGTGGCAAAGAGTCCTCCCAGGACTTCCCATGGTTCCTTGTGGGTGCCCATTAGGGCAGACAAGCTCTCCCATAATGCACTTTAAAAGCATCCAATAACAGCTCAGATCATTGCCGTACAAATAGCCATGAGTTGTACCCCAAAAGTCCTAAAGACCCATTAAGGTCCAGAGCACTAGTGAGGACACTAAGACCCAGCTAGGACTGCACACAACCAGGCTAGGCTAAAGTGGGTGCTGATCACTTGGGATAACTCTGTCCTGGGGAAGTGCCCTTATTTTATAACCATGCTCCCCAATCCCATGGATGGGCATCACCCAAACCTATGGATCGCTGGCAACGTATTATCTGTGAGTGCTCCTTGTGTCCACTGGAAATTAAGAAGTGAAAGCTGAGGTTGACAGGGAGAAGTCTGTGTGATGTTCACGGGGTGCCAGTGGCTCAGGATGGTTCCTCCCGTGTCTACAATTGAGAGAGCGGGCAACATCGATGGACTCCCCCGACCACCCTCAAGGTATGGATGGACAAAGAAAAAACACAAAACAATGTCTGAGCTTTATTAAAGGATTCTTGTGCTTTGAGGGCTAATAGCATGAAGGTTTGAGGGAGCTGACATGGTTCTTTGAACTTTCGCCATTGGCTATGCTGGTTCGCCTAGTAGTTTGCACCATCATGCCTCACCCTGCTTGTTGGCCCTAGATCATAACCAACATATGGAGAAGGGAGAAGCCCTCCTTGAGGTGCTGGCTCAGCCAGCCCCTAGCTCAAGGGTTCCTATTTCTCTCAGAGGCAACCCATTATTAAAATAATTGTGGCCTACCCAAAAGGTGGCCTCAGGACCATATCACATACCTTTTTGCAAAGCTGTGATTGCCTAAGAGAAAAAAACAATGATAAAAATTACAGAGGAGATTCTGGGGGTTGATTTT